>NC_079199.1:74821380-74846380 GCF_029499605.1 Hyla sarda | reverse complement strand
TCCTTTTGGCTGGTATCAAATGTGGTGTCTGTTTATATCAGTTTAATATCTGATATGTCCCCTATCTGATAGCATATATTAAATGCACCACCAGGTTTCAGTGTTGGAAAGAAAGATTATCTGTTTATTTGCTGCAGCTGTTTGCTGGCTAGTCCAGTGGGCCCCTACTGCAGGCAATAGACAATAGGTGGTGCCTAGGTGGATAGGACATCAGCTATGAGGCATTTGTTTGTACAAACTGCTGCTCACAAGTAATGTTGTAATATAGTGTCTCCATCTGCTGGTGGTATTGAATAAGCAATAGTGCAATGATAGGGTCTGAAAAAGAAGAAAAATAAGAAGCAGCAGCATAGGAAAGAAGGAAAACATGGAGAGAAGAAAAAAAGAAGGTAAAAATGAGGTGAAAACATGTTTAAAAAAGTATTTCCATCTCTCTCTCTCTCTCTATATGTATATACATATATATATATATATATATATATATATATATATATATATATATATTTAAAAGAAAAAAAAATTATATATATATATATATATATATATATAGAGAGAGAGAGAGAGAGAGAGAGAGAGAGAGAGAGAGAGATAAATATATATAGAGTTAGATGGGTGGATAGATAGATAGATAGATATACATACATACACACATACACACATATGTGTGTATTGTTGGAGTTGCAAACATGGGTGCACTTGACAAACTCAGTGCGGCTATTCCCCATTGAAAGATTGTTGCACCCAGGACCCTTAGCACTGGGATATGCTACTCAATACCACTGGCATGGCCAGGTGTAAACAACATCTGACCTTTGTTGTGTATGTAACCATGGAGATTGTGATGTCGCCTAGGCCCACCAAAGAACAGCCTTGTCAGAAGCAGCACTGCCATGAGCAGAAGTAGCAGCACCATAGGTTGTCAAATAAGTTGGATTTAACCAAGACAAGTGAGTCCAATAGGATGCAGGTATGTCCTCTATCCTTACAGCTTCCCGTGGCTATTGGTTTTATACCATTTGGGGACAGCCAAGGAGGCGTCAGCAGGCAACACAGGTAAGTGTGTGCTTGTATGTGTGTGTGTGTGTGTGTGTGTGTGTGTGTGTGTGTGTGTGTGTTTCCTATGCAGATCCTAAACCCAGTATCAAATGCAAGTAGGAGGAGTAAGAAGGGTTCCTGCCAAAGCCAGGTTATGGATTGCATTTAAAAATGGTCCATCAGAGTGAAATGGACTCCCATCTTCCTGCTTAGCAATAATGATATGGGTTTAGGGTCTGCTGTGTGTACTGGTGGGTGACTGCCACCCAGCCAGAGTGTGTATGGGAGGCTGCCAGCCAGCCTCCCTTCCTACAAGTAATGATGGTGCATGTGAAGGGGACAGCGTTGGTTCCTCCCCTTTCACAGTTATCACTTCTCATCCTTCCTTTTGGCTGGTATCAAATGTGGTGTCTGTTTATATCAGTTTAATATCTGATATGTCCCCTATCTGATAGCATATATTAAATGCACCACCAGGTTTCAGTGTTGGAAAGAAAGATTATCTGTTTATTTGCTGCAGCTGTTTGCTGGCTAGTCCAGTGGGCCCCTACTGCAGGCAATAGACAATAGGTGGTGCCTAGGTGGATAGGACATCAGCTATGAGGCATTTGTTTGTACAAACTGCTGCTCACAAGTAATGTTGTAATATAGTGTCTCCATCTGCTGGTGGTATTGAATAAGCAATAGTGCAATGATAGGGTCTGAAAAAGAAGAAAAATAAGAAGCAGCAGCATAGGAAAGAAGGAAAACATGGAGAGAAGAAAAAAAGAAGGTAAAAATGAGGTGAAAACATGTTTAAAAAAGTATTTCCATCTCTCTCTCTCTCTCTATATGTATATACATATATATATATATATATATATATATATATATATATATATATTTAAAAGAAAAAAAAATTATATATATATATATATATATATAGAGAGAGAGAGAGAGAGAGAGAGAGAGAGAGAGAGAGATAAATATATATAGAGTTAGATGGGTGGATAGATAGATAGATAGATATACATACATACACACATACACACATATGTGTGTATTGTTGGAGTTGCAAACATGGGTGCACTTGACAAACTCAGTGCGGCTATTCCCCATTGAAAGATTGTTGCACCCAGGACCCTTAGCACTGGGATATGCTACTCAATACCACTGGCATGGCCAGGTGTAAACAACATCTGACCTTTGTTGTGTATGTAACCATGGAGATTGTGATGTCGCCTAGGCCCACCAAAGAACAGCCTTGTCAGAAGCAGCACTGCCATGAGCAGAAGTAGCAGCACCATAGGTTGTCAAATAAGTTGGATTTAACCAAGACAAGTGAGTCCAATAGGATGCAGGTATGTCCTCTATCCTTACAGCTTCCCGTGGCTGTTGGTTTTATACCGTTTGGGGACAGCCAAGGAGGCGTCAGCAGGCAACACAGGTAAGTGTGTGCTTGTATGTGTATGTGTATGTGTGTGTGTGTGTGTGTGTGTGTGTGTGTGTGTGTTTCCTATGCAGATCCTAAACCCAGTATCAAATGCAAGTAGGAGGAGTAAGAAGGGTTCCTGCCAAAGCCAGGTTATGGATTGCATTTAAAAATGGTCCATCAGAGTGAAATGGACTCCCATCTTCCTGCTTAGCAATAATGATATGGGTTTAGGGTCTGCTGTGTGTACTGGTGGGTGACTGCCACCCAGCCAGAGTGTGTATGGGAGGCTGCCAGCCAGCCTCCCTTCCTACAAGTAATGATGGTGCATGTGAAGGGGACAGCGTTGGTTCCTCCCCTTTCACAGTTATCACTTCTCATCCTTCCTTTTGGCTGGTATCAAATGTGGTGTCTGTTTATATCAGTTTAATATCTGATATGTCCCCTATCTGATAGCATATATTAAATGCACCACCAGGTTTCAGTGTTGGAAAGAAAGATTATCTGTTTATTTGCTGCAGCTGTTTGCTGGCTAGTCCAGTGGGCCCCTACTGCAGGCAATAGACAATAGGTGGTGCCTAGGTGGATAGGACATCAGCTATGAGGCATTTGTTTGTACAAACTGCTGCTCACAAGTAATGTTGTAATATAGTGTCTCCATCTGCTGGTGGTATTGAATAAGCAATAGTGCAATGATAGGGTCTGAAAAAGAAGAAAAATAAGAAGCAGCAGCATAGGAAAGAAGGAAAACATGGAGAGAAGAAAAAAAGAAGGTAAAAATGAGGTGAAAACATGTTTAAAAAAGTATTTCCATCTCTCTCTCTCTCTCTATATGTATATACATATATATATATATATATATATATATATATATATATATTTAAAAGAAAAAAAAATTATATATATATATATATATATAGAGAGAGAGAGAGAGAGAGAGAGAGAGAGAGAGAGAGAGATAAATATATATAGAGTTAGATTGGTGGATAGATAGATAGATAGATATACATACATACACACATACACACATATGTGTGTATTGTTGGAGTTGCAAACATGGGTGCACTTGACAAACTCAGTGCGGCTATTCCCCATTGAAAGATTGTTGCACCCAGGACCCTTAGCACTGGGATATGCTACTCAATACCACTGGCATGGCCAGGTGTAAACAACATCTGACCTTTGTTGTGTATGTAACCATGGAGATTGTGATGTCGCCTAGGCCCACCAAAGAACAGCCTTGTCAGAAGCAGCACTGCCATGAGCAGAAGTAGCAGCACCATAGGTTGTCAAATAAGTTGGATTTAACCAAGACAAGTGAGTCCAATAGGATGCAGGTATGTCCTCTATCCTTACAGCTTCCCGTGGCTGTTGGTTTTATACCGTTTGGGGACAGCCAAGGAGGCGTCAGCAGGCAACACAGGTAAGTGTGTGCTTGTATGTGTATGTGTATGTGTGTGTGTGTGTGTGTGTGTGTGTGTGTGTGTTTCCTATGCAGATCCTAAACCCAGTATCAAATGCAAGTAGGAGGAGTAAGAAGGGTTCCTGCCAAAGCCAGGTTATGGATTGCATTTAAAAATGGTCCATCAGAGTGAAATGGACTCCCATCTTCCTGCTTAGCAATAATGATATGGGTTTAGGGTCTGCTGTGTGTACTGGTGGGTGACTGCCACCCAGCCAGAGTGTGTATGGGAGGCTGCCAGCCAGCCTCCCTTCCTACAAGTAATGATGGTGCATGTGAAGGGGACAGCGTTGGTTCCTCCCCTTTCACAGTTATCACTTCTCATCCTTCCTTTTGGCTGGTATCAAATGTGGTGTCTGTTTATATCAGTTTAATATCTGATATGTCCCCTATCTGATAGCATATATTAAATGCACCACCAGGTTTCAGTGTTGGAAAGAAAGATTATCTGTTTATTTGCTGCAGCTGCTTGCTGGCTAGTCCAGTGGGCCCCTACTGCAGGCAATAGACAATAGGTGGTGCCTATGTGCCTAGGTGGATAGGACATCAGCTATGAGGCATTTGTTTGTACAAACTGCTGCTCACAACTAATGTTGTAATATAGTGTCTCCATCTGCTGGTGGTATTGAATAAGCAATAGTGCAATGATAGGGTCTGAAAAAGAAGAAAAAGAAGAAGCAGCAGCATAGGAAAGAAGGAAAACATGGAGAGAAGAAAAAAAGAAGGTAAAAATGAGGTGAAAACATGTTTAAAAAAGTATTTCCATCTCTCTCTCTCTCTATATGTATATACATATATATATATATATATATATATATTTAAAAGAAAAAAAAATTATATATATATATATATATATACATATATAGAGAAAGAGATAAATATTTATAGAGATAGATGGGTGGATAGATAGATAGATAGATAGATAGATAGACATACATACATACATACATACATACATACATACACACATACACACATACACACATACACACATACATACATATGTGTGTATTGTTGGAGTTGCAAACATGGGTGCACTTGACAAACTCAGTGCGGCTATTCCCCATTGAAAGATTGTTGCACCCAGGACCCTTAGCACTGGGATATGCTACTCAATACCACTGGCATGGCCAGGTGTAAACAACATCTGACCTTTGTTGTGTATGTAACCATGGAGATTGTGATGTCGCCTAGGCCCACCAAAGAACAGCCTTGTCAGAAGCAGCACTGCCATGAGCAGAAGTAGCAGCACCATAGGTTGTCAAATAAGTTGGATTTAACCAAGACAAGTGAGTCCAATAGGATGCAGGTATGCCCTCTATCCTTACAGCTTCCCGTGGCTGTTGGTTTTATACCGTTTGGGGACAGCCAAGGAGGCGTCAGCAGGCAACACAGGTAAGTGTGTGCTTGTATGTGTATGTGTGTGTGTGTGTGTGTGTGTGTGTGTGTGTGTTTCCTATGCAGATCCTAAACCCAGTATCAAATGCAAGTAGGAGGAGTAAGAAGGGTTCCTGCCAAAGCCAGGTTATGGATTGCATTTAAAAATGGTCCATCAGAGTGAAATGGACTCCCATCTTCCTGCTTAGCAATAATGATATGGGTTTAGGGTCTGCTGTGTGTACTGGTGGGTGACTGCCACCCAGCCAGCCTCCCTTCCTACAAGTAATGATGGTGCATGTGAAGGGGACAGCGTTGGTTCCTCCCCTTTCACAGTTATCACTTCTCATCCTTCCTTTTGGCTGGTATCAAATGTGGTGTCTGTTTATATCAGTTTAATATCTGATATGTCCCCTATCTGATAGCATATATTAAATGCACCACCAGGTTTCAGTGTTGGAAAGAAAGATTATCTGTTTATATGCTGCAGCTGCTTGCTGGCTAGTCCAGTGGGCCCCTACTGCAGGCAATAGACAATAGGTGGTGCCTATGTGCCTAGGTGGATAGGACATCAGCTATGAGGCATTTGTTTGTACAAACTGCTGCTCACAACTAATGTTGTAATATAGTGTCTACATCTGCTGGTGGTATTGAATAAGCAATAGTGCAATGATAGGGTCTGAAAAAGAAGAAAAATAAGAAGCAGCAGCATAGGAAAGAAGGAAAACAAGGAGAGAAGAAAAAAAGAAGGTAAAAATGAGGTGAAAACATGTTTAAAAAAGTATTTCCATCTCTCTCTCTCTCTCTATATGTATATATGTATATATATATATATATATATATATATATATATTTAAAAGAAAAAAAAACTTATATATATATATATACATATAGAGAGAGAGATAAATATATATATATAGAGATAGATGGGTAGATAGATAGATAGATAGATAGATAGATAGACATACAGACACACAGACACACAGACACACAGACACACAGACACACAGACACACATACACACATACACACATACACACATACATACATACATACATACATATGTGTGTATTGTTGGAGTTGCAAACATGGGTGCACTTGACAAACTCAGTGCGGCTATTCCCCATTGAAAGATTGTTGCACCCAGGACCCTTAGCACTGGGATATGCTACTCAATACCACTGGCATGGCCAGGTGTAAACAACATCTGACCTTTGTTGTGTATGTAACCATGGAGATTGTGATGTCGCCTAGGCCCACCAAAGAACAGCCTTGTCAGAAGCAGCACTGCCATGAGCAGAAGTAGCAGCACCATAGGTTGTCAAATAAGTTGGATTTAACCAAGACAAGTGAGTCCAATAGGATGCAGGTATGTCCTCTATCCTTACAGCTTCCCGTGGCTGTTGGTTTTATACCGTTTGGGGACAGCCAAGGAGGCGTCAGCAGGCAACACAGGTAAGTGTGTGCTTGTATGTGTGTGTGTGTGTGTGTGTGTGTTTCCTATGCAGATCCTAAACCCAGTATGAAATGCAAGTAGGAGGAGTAAGAAGGGTTCCTGCCAAAGCCAGGTTATGGATTGCATTTAAAAATGGTCCATCAGAGTGAAATGGACTCCCATCTTCCTGCTTAGCAATAATGATATGGGTTTAGGGTCTGCTGTGTGTACTGGTGGGTGACTGCCACCCAGCCAGAGTGTGTATTGGAGGCTGCCAGCCAGCCTCCCTTCCTACAAGTAGTGATGGTGCATGTGAAGGGGACAGCGTTGGTTCCTCCCCTTTCACAGTTATCACTTCTCATCCTTCCTTTTGGCTGGTATCAAATGTGGTGTCTGTTTATATCAGTTTAATATCTGATATGTCCCCTATCTGATAGCATATATTAAATGCACCACCAGGTTTCAGTGTTGGAAAGAAAGATTATCTGTTTATTTGCTGCAGCTGCTTGCTGGCTAGTCCAGTGGGCCCCTACTGCAGGCAATAGACAAAAGGTGGTGCCTATGTGCCTAGATGGATAGGACATCAGCTATGAGGCATTTGTTTGTACAAACTGCTGCTCACAACTAATGTTGAAATATAGTGTCTCCATCTGCTGGTGGTATTGAATAAGCAATAGTGCAATGATAGGGTCTGAAAAAGAAGAAAAATAAGAAGCAGCAGCATAGGAAAGAAGGAAAACATGGAGAGAAGAAAAAAAGAAGGTAAAAATGAGGTGAAAACATGTTTAAAAAAGTATTTCCATCTCTCTCTCTCTCTCTATGTATATACCGTATATACTCGAGTATAGGCCGAGTTTTTCAGCACGATTTTTCGTGCTGAAAACACCCCCCTCGGCTTATACTCGAGTGAACTCCCCCACCCGCAGTGGTCTTCAACCTGCGGACCTCCAGAGGTTTCAAAACTACAACTCCCAGCAAGCCCGGGCAGCCATAGGCTGTCCGGGCTTGCTGGGAGTTGTAGTTTTGAAACCTCCGGAGGTCCGCAGGTTGAAGACCACTGCGGCCTTCAACATCATCCAGCCCCCTCTCACCCCCTTTAGTTCTGAGTACTCACCTCCGCTCGGCGCTGGTCCGGTCCTGCAGGGCTGTCCGGTGAGGAGGTGGTCCGGTGAGGAGGTGGTCCGGGCTGCTATCTTCACCGGGGAGGCCTCTTCTAAGCGCTTCGGGCCCGGCCTCAGAATAGTCACGTTGCCTTAACAACGACGCAGATGCGTCGTTGTCTAGGCAACGGCTCTATTCCGGGCCGGAAGCGCGGAGAAGAGGCGCCCCCGGTGAAGATAGCAGCCCGGACCACCTCCTCACCGGACCACCTCCTCACCGGACAGCCCTGCAGGACCGGACCAGCGCCGAGCGGAGGTGAGTACTCAGAACTAAAGGGGGTGAGAGGGGGCTTGATGATGTTGAAGGCCGCAGTGGTCTTCAACCTGCGGACCTCCGGAGGTTTCAAAACTACAACTCCCAGCAAGCCCGGACAGCCGATGGCTGCCCGGGCTTGCTGGGAGTTGTAGTTTTGAAACCTCTGGAGGTCCGCATGTTGAAGGCCGCAGTGGTCTTCAACCTGCGGACCTCCGGAGGTTTCAAAACTACAACTCCCAGCAAGCCCGGACAGCCGATGGCTGCCCGGGCTTGCTGGGAGTTGTAGTTTTGAAACCTCTGGAGGTCCGCAGGTTGAAGGCCGCAGTGGTCTTCAACCTGCGGACCTCCGGAGGTTTCAAAACTACAACTCCCAGCAAGCCCGGACAGCCGATGGCTGCCCGGGCTTGCTGGGAGTTGTAGTTTTGAAACCTCTGGAGGTCCGCAGGTTGAAGACCACTGAGGGCGAATGATGAGAAGAGGATGATGAAGGGGGGGGGGGTGTGGGGATGATGAAGGGGGGTGGGGATGATGAAGGGGGGGGTGTGGGATGATTACAAGGGGATGATGAAGGGGGGATGTGTGGGATGATAAGGGGATGTGTGGGATGATGACAAGGGGATGATGAAGGGGGGATGTGTGGGATGATGACAAGGGGATGATGAAGGGGGGATGTGTGGGATAAGGGGATGTGTGGGATGATGACAAGGGGATGATGAAGGGGGGATGTGTGGGATAAGGGGATGTGTGGGATGATGACAAGGGGATGATGAAGGGGGGATGTGTGGGATGATGACAAGGGGATGATGAAGGGGGGATGTGTGGGATGATAAGGGGATGTGTGGGATGATGACGGGGGGATGTGTGGGATGATGACAAGGGGATGATGAGGATGTTAATGACGGGTCTGGATGATGACAGGGGGGGATGAGGTATTTCCCACCCTAGGCTTATACTCGAGTCAATAACTTTTCCTGGGATTTTGGGTTGAAATTAGGGGTCTCGGCTTATACTCGGGTCGGCTTATACTCGAGTATATACGGTACATATATATATATATATATATATATATATATATATATATATATATATATATTTAAAAGAAAAAAAATTATATATATATATATATATATATATATATACATATAGAGAGAGAGAGATAAATATATATAGAGATAGATGGGTGGATAGATGGATAGATAGATAGATAGATAGATAGATACACATACATACACACATACACACATACACACATACATACATACATACATATGTGTGTATTGTTGGAGTTGCAAACATGGGTGCACTTGACAAACTCAGTGCGGCTATTCCCCATTGAAAGATTGTTGCACCCAGGACCCTTAGCACTGGGATATGCTACTCAATACCACTGGCATGGCCAGGTGTAAACAACATCTGACCTTTGTTGTGTATGTAACCATGGAGATTGTGATGTCGCCTAGGCCCACCAAAGAACAGCCTTGTCAGAAGCAGCACTGCCATGAGCAGAAGTAGCAGCACCATAGGTTGTCAAATAAGTTGGATTTAACCAAGACAAGTGAGTCCAATAGGATGCAGGTATGTCCTCTATCCTTACAGCTTCCCGTGGCTGTTGGTTTTATACCGTTTGGGGACAGCCAAGGAGGCGTCAGCAGGCAACACAGGTAAGTGTGTGCTTGTATGTGTGTGTGTGTGTGTGTGTGTGTGTGTGTGTGTGTTTCCTATGCAGATCCTAAACCCAGTATCAAATGCAAGTAGGAGGAGTAAGAAGGGTTCCTGCCAAAGCCAGGTTATGGATTGCATTTAAAAATGGTCCATCAGAGTGAAATGGACTCCCATCTTCCTGCTTAGCAATAATGATATGGGTTTAGGGTCTGCTGTGTGTACTGGTGGGTGACTGCCACCCAGCCAGAGTGTGTATGGGAGGCTGCCAGCCAGCCTCCCTTCCTACAAGTAATGATGGTGCATGTGAAGGGGACAGCGTTGGTTCCTCCCCTTTCACAGTTATCACTTCTCATCCTTCCTTTTGGCTGGTATCAAATGTGGTGTCTGTTTATATCAGTTTAATATCTGATATGTCCCCTATCTGATAGCATATATTAAATGCACCACCAGGTTTCAGTGTTGGAAAGAAAGATTATCTGTTTATTTGCTGCAGCTGCTTGCTGGCTAGTCCAGTGGGCCCCTACTGCAGGCAATAGACAATAGGTGGTGCCTATGTGCCTAGGTGGATAGGACATCAGCTATGAGGCATTTGTTTGTACAAACTGCTGCTCACAACTAATGTTGTAATATAGTGTCTCCATCTGCTGGTGGTATTGAATAAGCAATAGTGCAATGATAGGGTCTGAAAAAGAAGAAAAAGAAGGAAAACATGGAGAGAAGAAAAAAAGAAGGTAAAAATTAGGTGAAAACATGTTTAAAAAAGTATTTCCATCTCTCTCTCTCTCTATATGTATATACACATATATATATATATATATATATATATATATATATTTAAAAGAAAAAAAAATTATATATATATACATATAGAGAGAGAGAGAGAGAGAGATAAATATATATAGAGATAGACGGGTGGATAGATAGATAGATAGATAGACATACATACACACATACACACATACACACATACACACATACATACATACATACATATGTGTGTATTGTTGGAGTTGCAAACATGGGTGCACTTGACAAACTCAGTGCGGCTATTCCCCATTGAAAGATTGTTGCACCCAGGACCCTTAGCACTGGGATATGCTACTCAATACCACTGGCATGGCCAGGTGTAAACAACATCTGACCTTTGTTGTGTATGTAACCATGGAGATTGTGATGTCGCCTAGGCCCACCAAAGAACAGCCTTGTCAGAAGCAGCACTGCCATGAGCAGAAGTAGCAGCACCATAGGTTGTCAAATAAGTTGGATTTAACCAAGACAAGTGAGTCCAATAGGATGCAGGTCTGTCCTCTATCCTTACAGCTTCCCGTGGCTGTTGGTTTTATACCGTTTGGGGACAGCCAAGGAGGCGTCAGCAGGCAACACAGGTAAGTGTGTGCTTGTATGTGTGTGTGTGTGTGTGTGTGTGTGTGTGTTTCCTATGCAGATCCTAAACCCAGTATCAAATGCAAGTAGGAGGAGTAAGAAGGGTTCCTGCCAAAGCCAGGTTATGGATTGCATTTAAAAATGGTCCATCAGAGTGAAATGGACTCCCATCTTCCTGCTTAGCAATAATGATATGGGTTTAGGGTCTGCTGTGTGTACTGGTGGGTGACTGCCACCCAGCCAGAGTGTGTATGGGAGGCTGCCAGCCAGCCTCCCTTCCTACAAGTAATGATGGTGCATGTGAAGGGGACAGCGTTGGTTCCTCCCCTTTCACAGTTATCACTTCTCATCCTTCCTTTTGGCTGGTATCAAATGTGGTGTCTGTTTATATCAGTTTAATATCTGATATGTCCCCTATCTGATAGCATATATTAAATGCACCACCAGGTTTCAGTGTTGGAAAGAAAGATTATCTGTTTATTTGCTGCAGCTGCTTGCTGGCTAGTCCAGTGGGCCCCTACTGCAGGCAATAGACAATAGGTGGTGCCTATGTGCCTAGATGGATAGGACATCAGCTATGAGGCATTTGTTTGTACAAACTGCTGCTCACAACTAATGTTGAAATATAGTGTCTCCATCTGCTGGTGGTATTGAATAAGCAATAGTGCAATGATAGGGTCTGAAAAAGAAGAAAAATAAGAAGCAGCAGCATAGGAAAGAAGGAAAACATGGAGAGAAGAAAAAAAGAAGGTAAAAATGAGGTGAAAACATGTTTAAAAAAGTATTTCCATCTCTCTCTCTCTCTCTATGTATATACATATATATATATATATATATATATATATATATTTAAAAGAAAAAAAATTATATATATATATATATATATATATATATATATATATATATACATATAGAGAGAGAGAGATAAATATATATAGAGATAGATGGGTGGATAGATGGATAGATAGATAGATAGATAGATAGATAGATAGACAGACATACACACATACACACATACACACATACATACATACATACATATGTGTGTATTGTTGGAGTTGCAAACATGGGTGCACTTGACAAACTCAGTGCGGCTATTCCCCATTGAAAGATTGTTGCACCCAGGACCCTTAGCACTGGGATATGCTACTCAATACCACTGGCATGGCCAGGTGTAAACAACATCTGACCTTTGTTGTGTATGTAACCATGGAGATTGTGATGTCGCCTAGGCCCACCAAAGAACAGCCTTGTCAGAAGCAGCACTGCCATGAGCAGAAGTAGCAGCACCATAGGTTGTCAAATAAGTTGGATTTAACCAAGACAAGTGAGTCCAATAGGATGCAGGTATGTCCTCTATCCTTACAGCTTCCCGTGGCTGTTGGTTTTATACCGTTTGGGGACAGCCAAGAAGGCGTCAGCAGGCAACACAGGTAAGTGTGTGCTTGTATGTGTGTGTGTGTGTGTGTGTGTGTGTGTGTTTCCTATGCAGATCCTAAACCCAGTATCAAATGCAAGTAGGAGGAGTAAGAAGGGTTCCTGCCAAAGCCAGGTTATGGATTGCATTTAAAAATGGTCCATCAGAGTGAAATGGACTCCCATCTTCCTGCTTAGCAATAATGATATGGGTTTAGGGTCTGCTGTGTGTACTGGTGGGTGACTGCCACCCAGCCAGAGTGTGTATGGGAGGCTGCCAGCCAGCCTCCCTTCCTACAAGTAATGATGGTGCATGTGAAGGGGACAGCGTTGGTTCCTCCCCTTTCACAGTTATCACTTCTCATCCTTCCTTTTGGCTGGTATCAAATGTGGTGTCTGTTTATATCAGTTTAATATCTGATATGTCCCTTATCTGATAGCATATATTAAATGCACCACCAGGTTTCAGTGTTGGAAAGAAAGATTATCTGTTTATTTGCTGCAGCTGCTTGCTGGCTAGTCCAGTGGGCCCCTACTGCAGGCAATAGACAATAGGTGGTGCCTATGTGCCTAGGTGGATAGGACATCAGCTATGAGGCATTTGTTTGTACAAACTGCTGCTCACAACTAATGTTGTAATATAGTGTCTCCATCTGCTGGTGGTATTGAATAAGCAATAGTGCAATGATAGGGTCTGAAAAAGAAGAAAAATAAGAAGCAGCAGCATAGGAAAGAAGGAAAACATGGAGAGAAGAAAAAAAGAAGGTAAAAATGAGGTGAAAACATGTTTAAAAAAGTATTTCCATCTCTCTCTCTCTCTCTATATATATATATATATATATTTAAAAGAAAAAAAAATTATATATATACATATAGAGAGAGAGAGATAAATATATATATAGAGATAGATGGGTGGATAGATAGATAGATAGATAGATAGATAGACATACATACACACATACACACATACACACATACACACATACACACATACATATGTGTGTATTGTTGGAGTTGCAAACATGGGTGCACTTGACAAACTCAGTGCGGCTATTCCCCATTGAAAGATTGTTGCACCCAGGACCCTTAGCACTGGGATATGCTACTCAATACCACTGGCATGGCCAGGTGTAAACAACATCTGACCTTTGTTGTGTATGTAACCATGGAGATTGTGATGTCGCCTAGGCCCACCAAAGAACAGCCTTGTCAGAAGCAGCACTGCCATGAGCAGAAGTAGCAGCACCATAGGTTGTCAAATAAGTTGGATTTAACCAAGACAAGTGAGTCCAATAGGATGCAGGTATGTCCTCTATCCTTACAGCTTCCCGTGGCTGTTGGTTTTATACCGTTTGGGGACAGCCAAGGAGGCGTCAGCAGGCAACACAGGTAAGTGTGTGCTTGTATGTGTGTGTGTGTGTGTGTGTGTGTGTGTGTGTGTGTTTCCTATGCAGATCCTAAACCCAGTATCAAATGCAAGTAGGAGGAGTAAGAAGGGTTCCTGCCAAAGCCAGGTTATGGATTGCATTTAAAAATGGTCCATCAGAGTGAAATGGACTCCCATCTTCCTGCTTAGCAATAATGATATGGGTTTAGGGTCTGCTGTGTGTACTGGTGGGTGACTGCCACCCAGCCAGAGTGTGTATGGGAGGCTGCCAGCCAGCCTCCCTTCCTACAAGTAATGATGGTGCATGTGAAGGGGACAGCGTTGGTTCCTCCCCTTTCACAGTTATCACTTCTCATCCTTCCTTTTGGCTGGTATCAAATGTGGTGTCTGTTTATATCAGTTTAATATCTGATATGTCCCCTATCTGATAGCATATATTAAATGCACCACCAGGTTTCAGTGTTGGAAAGAAAGATTATCTGTTTATTTGCTGCAGCTGCTTGCTGTCTAGTCCAGTGGGTCCCTACTGCAGGCAATAGACAATAGGTAGTGCCTATGTGCCTAGGTGGATAGGACATCAGCTATGAGGCATTTGTTTGTACAAACTGCTGCTCACAACTAATGTTGTAATATAGTGTCTCCATCTGCTGGTGGTATTGAATAAGCAATAGTGCAATGATAGGGTCTGAAAACGAAGAAAAATAAGAAGCACCAGCATAGGAAAGAAGGAAAACATGGAGAGAAGAAAAAAAGAAGGTAAAAATGAGGTGAAAACATGTTTAAAAAAGTATTTCCATCTCTCTCTCTCTCTCTATATATGTATATACATATATATATATATATATATATATATTTAAAAGAAAAAAAAATTATATATATATATATATATATATATATATACATATAGAGAGAGAGAGATAAATATATATAGAGATAGATGGGTGGATAGATAGATAGATAGATAGATAGATAGACATACATACATACATACATACATACACACATACACACATACACACATACATACATATGTGTGTATTGTTGGAGTTGCAAACATGGGTGCACTTGACAAACTCAGTGCGGCTATTCCCCATTGAAAGATTGTTGCACCCAGGACCCTTAGCACTGGGATATGCTACTCAATACCACTGGCATGGCCAGGTGTAAACAACATCTGACCTTTGTTGTGTATGTAACCATGGAGATTGTGATGTCGCCTAGGCCCACCAAAGAACAGCCTTGTCAGAAGCAGCACTGCCATGAGCAGAAGTAGCAGCACCATAGGTTGTCAAATAAGTTGGATTTAACCAAGACAAGTGAGTCCAATAGGATGCAGGTATGTCCTCTATCCTTACAGCTTCCCGTGGCTGTTGGTTTTATACCATTTGGGGACAGCCAAGGAGGCGTCAGCAGGCAACACAGGTAAGTGTGTGCTTGTATGTGTGTGTGTGTGTGTGTGTGTGTGTGTGTGTTTCCTATGCAGATCCTAAACCCAGTATCAAATGCAAGTAGGAGGAGTAAGAAGGGTTCCTGCCAAAGCCAGGTTATGGATTGCATTTAAAAATGGTCCATCAGAGTGAAATGGACTCCCATCTTCCTGCTTAGCAATAATGATATGGGTTTAGGGTCTGCTGTGTGTACTGGTGGGTGACTGCCACCCAGCCAGAGTGTGTATGGGAGGCTGCCAGCCAGCCTCCCTTCCTACAAGTAATGATGGTGCATGTGAAGGGGACAGCGTTGGTTCCTCCCCTTTCACAGTTATCACTTCTCATCCTTCCTTTTGGCTGGTATCAAATGTGGTGTCTGTTTATATCAGTTTAATATCTGATATGTCCCCTATCTGATAGCATATATTAAATGCACCACCAGGTTTCAGTGTTGGAAAGAAAGATTATCTGTTTATTTGCTGCAGCTGTTTGCTGGCTAGTCCAGTGGGCCCCTACTGCAGGCAATAGACAATAGGTGGTGCCTATGTGCCTAGGTGGATAGGACATCAGCTATGAGGCATTTGTTTGTACAAACTGCTGCTCACAACTAATGTTGTAATATAGTGTCTCCATCTGCTGGTGGTATTGAATAAGCAATAGTGCAATGATAGGGTCTGAAAAAGAAGAAAAATAAGAAGCAGCAGCATAGGAAAGAAGGAAAACATGGAGAGAAGAAAAAAAGAAGGTAAAAATGAGGTGAAAACATGTTTAAAAAAGTATTTCCATCTCTCTCTCTCTCTCTCTATATGTATATACATATATATATATATATATATATATATATATTTAAAAGAAAAAAAAATTATATATATATATATATAGATATATATATATATATATATATATATACATATAGATAGAGAGAGAGATAAATATATATAGAGATAGATGGGTGGATAGACATACATACACACATACACACATATGTGTGTATTGTTGGAGTTGCAAACATGGGTGCACTTGACAAACTCAGTGCGGCTATTCCCCATTGAAAGATTGTTGCACCCAGGACCCTTAGCACTGGGATATGCTACTCAATACCACTGGCATGGCCAGGTGTAAACAACATCTGACCTTTGTTGTGTATGTAACCATGGAGATTGTGATGTCGCCTAGGCCCACCAAAGAACAGCCTTGTCAGAAGCAGCACTGCCATGAGCAGAAGTAGCAGCACCATAGGTTGTCAAATAAGTTGGATTTAACCAAGACAAGTGAGTCCAATAGGATGCAGGTATGTCCTCTATCCTTACAGCTTCCCGTGGCTGTTGGTTTTATACCGTTTGGGGACAGCCAAGGAGGCGTCAGCAGGCAACACAGGTAAGTGTGTGCTTGTATGTGTGTGTGTGTGTGTGTGTGTGTGTGTGTGTGTGTGTGTTTCCTATGCAGATCCTAAACCCAGTATCAAATGCAAGTAGGAGGAGTAAGAAGGGTTCCTGCCAAAGCCAGGTTATGGATTGCATTTAAAAATGGTCCATCAGAGTGAAATGGACTCCCATCTTCCTGCTTAGCAATAATGATATGGGTTTAGGGTCTGCTGTGTGTACTGGTGGGTGACTGCCACCCAGCCAGAGTGTGTATGGGAGGCTGCCAGCCAGCCTCCCTTCCTACAAGTAATGATGGTGCATGTGAAGGGGACAGCGTTGGTTCCTCCCCTTTCACAGTTATCACTTCTCATCCTTCCTTTTGGCTGGTATCAAATGTGGTGTCTGTTTATATCAGTTTAATATCTGATATGTCCCTTATCTGATAGCATATATTAAATGCACCACCAGGTTTCAGTGTTGGAAAGAAAGATTATCTGTTTATTTGCTGCAGCTGCTTGCTGGCTAGTCCAGTGGGCCCCTACTGCAGGCAATAGACAATAGGTGGTGCCTATGTGCCTAGGTGGATAGGACATCAGCTATGAGGCATTTGTTTGTACAAACTGCTGCTCACAACTAATGTTGTAATATAGTGTCTCCATCTGCTGGTGGTATTGAATAAGCAATAGTGCAATGATAGGGTCTGAAAAAGAAGAAAAATAAGAAGCAGCAGCATAGGAAAGAAGGAAAACATGGAGAGAAGAAAAAAAGAAGGTAAAAATGAGGTGAAAACATGTTTAAAAAAGTATTTCCATCTCTCTCTCTCTATATATATATATATATATATTTAAAAGAAAAAAAAATTATATATATACATATAGAGAGAGAGAGATAAATATATATATAGAGATAGATGGGTGGATAGATAGATAGATAGATAGACATACATACACACATACACACATACACACATACATACATACATATGTGTGTATTGTTGGAGTTGCAAACATGGGTGCACTTGACAAACTCAGTGCGGCTATTCCCCATTGAAAGATTGTTGCACCCAGGACCCTTAGCACTGGGATATGCTACTCAATACCACTGGCATGGCCAGGTGTAAACAACATCTGACCTTTGTTGTGTATGTAACCATGGAGATTGTGATGTCGCCTAGGCCCACCAAAGAACAGCCTTGTCAGAAGCAGCACTGCCATGAGCAGAAGTAGCAGCACCATAGGTTGTCAAATAAGTTGGATTTAACCAAGACAAGTGAGTCCAATAGGATGCAGGTATGTCCTCTATCCTTACAGCTTCCCGTGGCTGTTGGTTTTATACCGTTTGGGGACAGCCAAGGAGGCGTCAGCAGGCAACACAGGTAAGTGTGTGCTTGTGTGTGTGTGTGTGTGTGTGTGTGTGTGTGTGTGTGTTTCCTATGCAGATCCTAAACCCAGTATCAAATGCAAGTAGGAGGAGTAAGAAGGGTTCCTGCCAAAGCCAGGTTATGGATTGCATTTAAAAATGGTCCATCAGAGTGAAATGGACTCCCATCTTCCTGCTTAGCAATAATGATATGGGTTTAGGGTCTGCTGTGTGTACTGGTGGGTGACTGCCACCCAGCCAGAGTGTGTATGGGAGGCTGCCAGCCAGCCTCCCTTCCTACAAGTAATGATGGTGCATGTGAAGGGGACAGCGTTGGTTCCTCCCCTTTCACAGTTATCACTTCTCATCCTTCCTTTTGGCTGGTATCAAATGTGGTGTCTGTTTATATCAGTTTAATATCTGATATGTCCCTTATCTGATAGCATATATTAAATGCACCACCAGGTTTCAGTGTTGGAAAGAAAGATTATCTGTTTATTTGCTGCAGCTGCTTGCTGGCTAGTCCAGTGGGCCCCTACTGCAGGCAATAGACAATAGGTGGTGCCTATGTGCCTAGGTGGATAGGACATCAGCTATGAGGCATTTGTTTGTACAAACTGCTGCTCACAACTAATGTTGTAATATAGTGTCTCCATCTGCTGGTGGTATTGAATAAGCAATAGTGCAATGATAGGGTCTGAAAAAGAAGAAAAATAAGAAGCAGCAGCATAGGAAAGAAGGAAAACATGGAGAGAAGAAAAAAAGAAGGTAAAAATGAGGTGAAAACATGTTTAAAAAAGTATTTCCATCTCTCTCTCTCTATATATATATATATATATATTTAAAAGAAAAAAAAATTATATATATACATATAGAGAGAGAGAGATAAATATATATATAGAGATAGATGGGTGGATAGATAGATAGATAGATAGATAGACATACATACACACATACACACATACACACATACATACATACATATGTGTGTATTGTTGGAGTTGCAAACATGGGTGCACTTGACAAACTCAGTGCGGCTATTCCCCATTGAAAGATTGTTGCACCCAGGACCCTTAGCACTGGGATATGCTACTCAATACCACTGGCATGGCCAGGTGTAAACAACATCTGACCTTTGTTGTGTATGTAACCATGGAGATTGTGATGTCGCCTAGGCCCACCAAAGAACAGCCTTGTCAGAAGCAGCACTGCCATGAGCAGAAGTAGCAGCACCATAGGTTGTCAAATAAGTTGGATTTAACCAAGACAAGTGAGTCCAATAGGATGCAGGTATGTCCTCTATCCTTACAGCTTCCCGTGGCTGTTGGTTTTATACCGTTTGGGGACAGCCAAGGAGGCGTCAGCAGGCAACACAGGTAAGTGTGTGCTTGTATGTGTGTGTGTGTGTGTGTGTGTGTGTGTGTGTGTGTGTGTGTGTGTGTGTGTGTGTGTGTTTCCTATGCAGATCCTAAACCCAGTATCAAATGCAAGTAGGAGGAGTAAGAAGGGTTCCTGCCAAAGCCAGGTTATGGATTGCATTTAAAAATGGTCCATCAGAGTGAAATGGACTCCCATCTTCCTGCTTAGCAATAATGATATGGGTTTAGGGTCTGCTGTGTGTACTGGTGGGTGACTGCCACCCAGCCAGAGTGTGTATGGGAGGCTGCCAGCCAGCCTCCCTTCCTACAAGTAGTGATGGTGCATGTGAAGGGGACAGCGTTGGTTCCTCCCCTTTCACAGTTATCACTTCTCATCCTTCCTTTTGGCTGGTATCAAATGTGGTGTCTGTTTATATCAGTTTAATATCTGATATGTCCCCTATCTGATAGCATATATTAAATGCACCACCAGGTTTCAGTGTTGGAAAGAAAGATTATCTGTTTATTTGCTGCAGCTGCTTGCTGGCTAGTCCAGTGGGCCCCTACTGCAGGCAATAGACAATAGGTGGTGCCTATGTGCCTAGGTGGATAGGACATCAGCTATGAGGCATTTGTTTGTACAAACTGCTGCTCACAACTAATGTTGTAATATAGTGTCTCCATCTGCTGGTGGTATTGAATAAGCAATAGTGCAATGATAGGGTCTGAAAAAGAAGAAAAATAAGAAGCAGCAGCATAGGAAAGAAGGAAAACATGGAGAGAAGAAAAAAAGAAGGTAAAAATGAGGTGAAAACATGTTTAAAAAAGTATTTCCATCTCTCTCTCTCTCTATATGTATATACACATATATATATATATATATATATATATATATATATATATTTAAAAGAAAAAAAAATTATATATATATATACATATAGAGAGAGAGAGAGAGAGAGATAAATATATATAGAGATAGATGGGTGGATAGATAGATAGATAGATAGATAGACATACATACACACATACACACATACACACATACACACATACACACATACATACATACATACATATGTGTGTATTGTTGGAGTTGCAAACATGGGTGCACTTGACAAACTCAGTGCGGCTATTCCCCATTGAAAGATTGTTGCACCCAGGACCCTTAGCACTGGGATATGCTACTCAATACCACTGGCATGGCCAGGTGTAAACAACATCTGACCTTTGTTGTGTATGTAACCATGGAGATTGTGATGTCGCCTAGGCCCACCAAAGAACAGCCTTCTCAGAAGCAGCACTGCCATGAGCAGAAGTAGCAGCACCATAGGTTGTCAAATAAGTTGGATTTAACCAAGACAAGTGAGTCCAATAGGATGCAGGTATGTCCTCTATCCTTACAGCTTCCCGTGGCTGTTGGTTTTATACCGTTTGGGGACAGCCAAGGAGGCGTCAGCAGGCAACACAGGTAAGTGTGTGCTTGTATGTGTGTGTGTGTGTGTGTGTGTGTGTGTGTGTGTGTGTGTGTTTCCTATGCAGATCCTAAACCCAGTATCAAATGCAAGTAGGAGGAGTAAGAAGGGTTCCTGCCAAAGCCAGGTTATGGATTGCATTTAAAAATGGTCCATCAGAGTGAAATGGACTCCCATCTTCCTGCTTAGCAATAATGATATGGGTTTAGGGTCTGCTGTGTGTACTGGTGGGTGACTGCCACCCAGCCAGAGTGTGTATGGGAGGCTGCCAGCCAGCCTCCCTTCCTACAAGTAATGATGGTGCATGTGAAGGGGACAGCGTTGGTTCCTCCCCTTTCACAGTTATCACTTCTCATCCTTCCTTTTGGCTGGTATCAAATGTGGTGTCTGTTTATATCAGTTTAATATCTGATATGTCCCCTATCTGATAGCATATATTAAATGCACCACCAGGTTTCAGTGGTGGAAAGAAAGATTATCTGTTTATTTGCTGCAGCTGCTTGCTGGCTAGTCCAGTGGGCCCCTACTGCAGGCAATAGACAATAGGTGGTGCCTATGTGCCTAGATGGATAGGACATCAGCTATGAGGCATTTGTTTGTACAAACTGCTGCTCACAACTAATGTTGAAATATAGTGTCTCCATCTGCTGGTGGTATTGAATAAACAATAGTGCAATGATAGGGTCTGAAAAAGAAGAAAAGTAAGAAGCAGCAGCATAGGAAACAAGGAAAACATGGAGAGAAGAAAAAAAGAAGGTAAAAATGAGGTGAAAACATGTTTAAAAAAGTATTTCCATCTCTCTCTCTCTCTCTATGTATATACATATATATATATATATATATATATATATATATATTTAAAAGAAAAAAAATTATATATATATATATATATATATATATATATATATACATATAGAGAGAGAGAGATAAATATATATAGAGATAGATGGGTGGATAGATGGATAGATAGATAGATAGATAGATAGACATACATACACACATACACACATACACACATACACACATACACACATACACACATACATACATACATACATATGTGTGTATTGTTGGAGTTGCAAACATGGGTGCACTTGACAAACTCAGTGCGGCTATTCCCCATTGAAAGATTGTTGCACCCAGGACCCTTAGCACTGGGATATGCTACTCAATACCACTGGCATGGCCAGGTGTAAACAACATCTGACCTTTGTTGTGTATGTAACCATGGAGATTGTGATGTCGCCTAGGCCCACCAAAGAACAGCCTTGTCAGAAGCAGCACTGCCATGAGCAGAAGTAGCAGCACCATAGGTTGTCAAATAAGTTGGATTTAACCAAGACAAGTGAGTCCAATAGGATGCAGGTATGTCCTCTATCCTTACAGCTTCCCGTGGCTGTTGGTTTTATACCGTTTGGGGACAGCCAAGGAGGCGTCAGCAGGCAACACAGGTAAGTGTGTGCTTGTATGTGTGTGTGTGTGTGTGTGTGTGTGTGTGTGTGTGTGTTTCCTATGCAGATCCTAAACCCAGTATCAAATGCAAGTAGGAGGAGTAAGAAGGGTTCCTGCCAAAGCCAGGTTATGGATTGCATTTAAAAATGGTCCATCAGAGTGAAATGGACTCCCATCTTCCTGCTTAGCAATAATGATATGGGTTTAGGGTCTGCTGTGTGTACTGGTGGGTGACTGCCACCCAGCCAGAGTGTGTATGGGAGGCTGCCAGCCAGCCTCCCTTCCTACAAGTAATGATGGTGCATGTGAAGGGGACAGCGTTGGTTCCTCCCCTTTCACAGTTATCACTTCTCATCCTTCCTTTTGGCTGGTATCAAATGTGGTGTCTGTTTATATCAGTTTAATATCTGATATGTCCCCTATCTGATAGCATATATTAAATGCACCACCAGGTTTCAGTGTTGGAAAGAAAGATTATCTGTTTATTTGCTGCAGCTGCTTGCTGGCTAGTCCAGTGGGCCCCTACTGCAGGCAATAGACAATAGGTGGTGCCTATGTGCCTAGGTGGATAGGACATCAGCTATGAGGCATTTGTTTGTACAAACTGCTGCTCACAACTAATGTTGTAATATAGTGTCTCCATCTGCTGGTGGTATTGAATAAGCAATAGTGCAATGATAGGGTCTGAAAAAGAAGAAAAATAAGAAGCAGCAGCATAGGAAAGAAGGAAAACATGGAGAGAAGAAAAAAAGAAGGTAAAAATGAGGTGAAAACATGTTTAAAAAAGTATTTCCATCTCTCTCTCTCTCTATATGTATATACATATATATATATATATATATATATATATATATATATATATTTAAAAGAAAAAAAATTATATATATATATATATATATATAGATATATATATATATATATATATATACATATAGATAGAGAGAGAGATAAATATATATAGAGATAGATGGGTGGATAGATAGATAGATAGATAGACATACATACACACATACACACATATGTGTGTATTGTTGGAGTTGCAAACATGGGTGCACTTGACAAACTCAGTGCGGCTATTCCCCATTGAAAGATTGTTGCACCCAGGACCCTTAGCACTGGGATATGCTACTCAATACCACTGGCATGGCCAGGTGTAAACAACATCTGACCTTTGTTGTGTATGTAACCATGGAGATTGTGATGTCGCCTAGGCCCACCAAAGAACAGCCTTGTCAGAAGCAGCACTGCCATGAGCAGAAGTAGCAGCACCATAGGTTGTCAAATAAGTTGGATTTAACCAAGACAAGTGAGTCCAATAGGATGCAGGTATGTCCTCTATCCTTACAGCTTCCCGTGGCTGTTGGTTTTATACTGTTTGGGGACAGCCAAGGAGGCGTCAGCAGGCAACACAGGTAAGTGTGTGCTTGTATGTGTGTGTGTGTGTGTGTGTGTGTGTGTGTGTGTTTCCTATGCAGATCCTAAACCCAGTATCAAATGCAAGTAGGAGGAGTAAGAAGGGTTCCTGCCAAAGCCAGGTTATGGATTGCATTTAAAAATGGTCCATCAGAGTGAAATGGACTCCCATCTTCCTGCTTAGCAATAATGATATGGGTTTAGGGTCTGCTGTGTGTACTGGTGGGTGACTGCCACCCAGCCAGAGTGTGTATGGGAGGCTGCCAGCCAGCCTCCCTTCCTACAAGTAATGATGGTGCATGTGAAGGGGACAGCGTTGGTTCCTCCCCTTTCACAGTTATCACTTCTCATCCTTCCTTTTGGCTGGTATCAAATGTGGTGTCTGTTTATATCAGTTTAATATCTGATATGTCCCTTATCTGATAGCATATATTAAATGCACCACCAGGTTTCAGTGTTGGAAAGAAAGATTATCTGTTTATTTGCTGCAGCTGCTTGCTGGCTAGTCCAGTGGGCCCCTACTGCAGGCAATAGACAATAGGTGGTGCCTATGTGCCTAGGTGGATAGGACATCAGCTATGAGGCATTTGTTTGTACAAACTGCTGCTCACAACTAATGTTGTAATATAGTGTCTCCATCTGCTGGTGGTATTGAATAAGCAATAGTGCAATGATAGGGTCTGAAAAAGAAGAAAAATAAGAAGCAGCAGCATAGGAAAGAAGGAAAACATGGAGAGAAGAAAAAAAGAAGGTAAAAATGAGGTGAAAACATGTTTAAAAAAGTATTTCCATCTCTCTCTCTCTATATATATATATATATATATTTAAAAGAAAAAAAAATTATATATATACATATAGAGAGAGAGAGATAAATATATATATAGAGATAGATGGGTGGATAGATAGATAGATAGATAGACATACATACACACATACACACATACACACATACATACATACATATGTGTGTATTGTTGGAGTTGCAAACATGGGTGCACTTGACAAACTCAGTGCGGCTATTCCCCATTGAAAGATTGTTGCACCCAGGACCCTTAGCACTGGGATATGCTACTCAATACCACTGGCATGGCCAGGTGTAAACAACATCTGACCTTTGTTGTGTATGTAACCATGGAGATTGTGATGTCGCCTAGGCCCACCAAAGAACAGC
>NC_079199.1:74808880-74816380 GCF_029499605.1 Hyla sarda | reverse complement strand
TGCAGCTGCTTGCTGGCTAGTCCAGTGGGCCCCTACTGCAGGCAATAGACAATAGGTGGTGCCTATGTGCCTAGATGGATAGGACATCAGCTATGAGGCATTTGTTTGTACAAACTGCTGCTCACAACTAATGTTGAAATATAGTGTCTCCATCTGCTGGTGGTATTGAATAAACAATAGTGCAATGATAGGGTCTGAAAAAGAAGAAAAGTAAGAAGCAGCAGCATAGGAAACAAGGAAAACATGGAGAGAAGAAAAAAAGAAGGTAAAAATGAGGTGAAAACATGTTTAAAAAAGTATTTCCATCTCTCTCTCTCTCTCTATGTATATACATATATATATATATATATATATATATATATTTAAAAGAAAAAAAATTATATATATATATATATATATATATATATATATATACATATAGAGAGAGAGAGATAAATATATATAGAGATAGATGGGTGGATAGATGGATAGATAGATAGATAGATAGACATACATACACACATACACACATACACACATACACACATACACACATACACACATACATACATACATACATATGTGTGTATTGTTGGAGTTGCAAACATGGGTGCACTTGACAAACTCAGTGCGGCTATTCCCCATTGAAAGATTGTTGCACCCAGGACCCTTAGCACTGGGATATGCTACTCAATACCACTGGCATGGCCAGGTGTAAACAACATCTGACCTTTGTTGTGTATGTAACCATGGAGATTGTGATGTCGCCTAGGCCCACCAAAGAACAGCCTTGTCAGAAGCAGCACTGCCATGAGCAGAAGTAGCAGCACCATAGGTTGTCAAATAAGTTGGATTTAACCAAGACAAGTGAGTCCAATAGGATGCAGGTATGTCCTCTATCCTTACAGCTTCCCGTGGCTGTTGGTTTTATACCGTTTGGGGACAGCCAAGGAGGCGTCAGCAGGCAACACAGGTAAGTGTGTGCTTGTATGTGTGTGTGTGTGTGTGTGTGTGTGTGTGTGTGTGTTTCCTATGCAGATCCTAAACCCAGTATCAAATGCAAGTAGGAGGAGTAAGAAGGGTTCCTGCCAAAGCCAGGTTATGGATTGCATTTAAAAATGGTCCATCAGAGTGAAATGGACTCCCATCTTCCTGCTTAGCAATAATGATATGGGTTTAGGGTCTGCTGTGTGTACTGGTGGGTGACTGCCACCCAGCCAGAGTGTGTATGGGAGGCTGCCAGCCAGCCTCCCTTCCTACAAGTAATGATGGTGCATGTGAAGGGGACAGCGTTGGTTCCTCCCCTTTCACAGTTATCACTTCTCATCCTTCCTTTTGGCTGGTATCAAATGTGGTGTCTGTTTATATCAGTTTAATATCTGATATGTCCCCTATCTGATAGCATATATTAAATGCACCACCAGGTTTCAGTGTTGGAAAGAAAGATTATCTGTTTATTTGCTGCAGCTGCTTGCTGGCTAGTCCAGTGGGCCCCTACTGCAGGCAATAGACAATAGGTGGTGCCTATGTGCCTAGGTGGATAGGACATCAGCTATGAGGCATTTGTTTGTACAAACTGCTGCTCACAACTAATGTTGTAATATAGTGTCTCCATCTGCTGGTGGTATTGAATAAGCAATAGTGCAATGATAGGGTCTGAAAAAGAAGAAAAAGAAGAAGCAGCAGCATAGGAAAGAAGGAAAACATGGAGAGAAGAAAAAAAGAAGGTAAAAATTAGGTGAAAACATGTTTAAAAAAGTATTTCCATCTCTCTCTCTCTCTATATGTATATACACATATATATATATATATATATATATATATATATTTAAAAGAAAAAAAAATTATATATATATACATATAGAGAGAGAGAGAGATAAATATATATAGAGATAGATGGGTGGATAGATAGATAGATAGATAGACATACATACACACATACACACATACACACATACATACATACATACATACATATGTGTGTATTGTTGGAGTTGCAAACATGGGTGCACTTGACAAACTCAGTGCGGCTATTCCCCATTGAAAGATTGTTGCACCCAGGACCCTTAGCACTGGGATATGCTACTCAATACCACTGGCATGGCCAGGTGTAAACAACATCTGACCTTTGTTGTGTATGTAACCATGGAGATTGTGATGTCGCCTAGGCCCACCAAAGAACAGCCTTGTCAGAAGCAGCACTGCCATGAGCAGAAGTAGCAGCACCATAGGTTGTCAAATAAGTTGGATTTAACCAAGACAAGTGAGTCCAATAGGATGCAGGTATGTCCTCTATCCTTACAGCTTCCCGTGGCTGTTGGTTTTATACCGTTTGGGGACAGCCAAGGAGGCGTCAGCAGGCAACACAGGTAAGTGTGTGCTTGTATGTGTGTGTGTGTGTGTGTGTGTGTGTGTGTGTGTGTGTGTGTGTGTGTGTTTCCTATGCAGATCCTAAACCCAGTATCAAATGCAAGTAGGAGGAGTAAGAAGGGTTCCTGCCAAAGCCAGGTTATGGATTGCATTTAAAAATGGTCCATCAGAGTGAAATGGACTCCCATCTTCCTGCTTAGCAATAATGATATGGGTTTAGGGTCTGCTGTGTGTACTGGTGGGTGACTGCCACCCAGCCAGAGTGTGTATGGGAGGCTGCCAGCCAGCCTCCCTTCCTACAAGTAATGATGGTGCATGTGAAGGGGACAGCGTTGGTTCCTCCCCTTTCACAGTTATCACTTCTCATCCTTCCTTTTGGCTGGTATCAAATGTGGTGTCTGTTTATATCAGTTTAATATCTGATATGTCTCCTATCTGATAGCATATATTAAATGCACCACCAGGTTTCAGTGTTGGAAAGAAAGATTATCTGTTTATTTGCTGCAGTTGCTTGCTGGCTAGTCCAGTGGGCCCCTACTGCAGGCAATAGACAATAGGTGGTGCCTATGTGCCTAGGTGGATAGGACATCAGCTATGAGGCATTTGTTTGTACAAACTGCTGCTCACAACTAATGTTGTAATATAGTGTCTCCATCTGCTGGTGGTATTGAATAAGCAATAGTGCAATGATAGGGTCTGAAAAAGAAGAAAAATAAGAAGCAGCAGCATAGGAAAGAAGGAAAACATGGAGAGAAGAAAAAAAGAAGGTAAAAATGAGGTGAAAACATGTTTAAAAAAGTATTTCCATCTCTCTCTCTCTATATATATATATATATATATTTAAAAGAAAAAAAATTATATATATACATATAGAGAGAGAGAGATAAATATATATATAGAGATAGATGGGTGGATAGATAGATAGATAGATAGATAGATAGATAGATAGATAGACATACATACACACATACACACATACACACATACACACATACATACATACATACATATGTGTGTATTGTTGGAGTTGCAAATATGGGTGCACTTGACAAACTCAGTGCGGCTATTCCCCATTGAAAGATTGTTGCACCCAGGACCCTTAGCACTGGGATATGCTACTCAATACCACTGGCATGGCCAGGTGTAAACAACATCTGACCTTTGTTGTGTATGTAACCATGGAGATTGTGATGTCGCCTAGGCCCACCAAAGAACAGCCTTGTCAGAAGCAGCACTGCCATGAGCAGAAGTAGCAGCACCATAGGTTGTCAAATAAGTTGGATTTAACCAAGACAAGTGAGTCCAATAGGATGCAGGTATGTCCTCTATCCTTACAGCTTCCCGTGGCTGTTGGTTTTATACCGTTTGGGGACAGCCAAGGAGGCGTCAGCAGGCAACACAGGTAAGTGTGTGCTTGTATGTGTGTGTGTGTGTGTGTGTGTGTGTGTGTGTGTTTCCTATGCAGATCCTAAACCCAGTATCAAATGCAAGTAGGAGGAGTAAGAAGGGTTCCTGCCAAAGCCAGGTTATGGATTGCATTTAAAAATGGTCCATCAGAGTGAAATGGACTCCCATCTTCCTGCTTAGCAATAATGATATGGGTTTAGGGTCTGCTGTGTGTACTGGTGGGTGACTGCCACCCAGCCAGAGTGTGTATGGGAGGCTGCCAGCCAGCCTCCCTTCCTACAAGTAATGATGGTGCATGTGAAGGGGACAGCGTTGGTTCCTCCCCTTTCACAGTTATCACTTCTCATCCTTCCTTTTGGCTGGTATCAAAGGTGGTGTCTGTTTATATCAGTTTAATATCTGATATGTCCCCTATCTGATAGCATATATTAAATGCACCACCAGGTTTCAGTGTTGGAAAGAAAGATTATCTGTTTATTTGCTGCAGCTGCTTGCTGTCTAGTTCAGTGGGTCCCTACTGCAGGCAATAGACAATAGGTAGTGCCTATGTGCCTAGGTGGATAGGACATCAGCTATGAGGCATTTGTTTGTACAAACTGCTGCTCACAACTAATGTTGTAATATAGTGTCTCCATCTGCTGGTGGTATTGAATAAGCAATAGTGCAATGATAGGGTCTGAAAAAGAAGAAAAATAAGAAGCACCAGCATAGGAAAGAAGGAAAACATGGAGAGAAGAAAAAAAGAAGGTAAAAATGAGGTGAAAACATGTTTAAAAAAGTATTTCCATCTCTCTCTCTCTCTATATGTATATACATATATATATATATATATATATATATATTTAAAAGAAAAAAAAATTATATATATATATATATATATATATATATATATATATATATATACATATAGAGAGAGAGAGATAAATATATATAGAGATAGATGGGTGGATAGATAGATAGATAGATAGATAGACATACGTACACACATACACACATACACACATACACACATACATACATATGTGTGTATTGTTGGAGTTGCAAACATGGGTGCACTTGACAAACTCAGTGCGGCTATTCCCCATTGAAAGATTGTTGCACCCAGGACCCTTAGCACTGGGATATGCTACTCAATACCACTGGCATGGCCAGGTGTAAACAACATCTGACCTTTGTTGTGTATGTAACCATGGAGATTGTGATGTCGCCTAGGCCCACCAAAGAACAACCTTGTCAGAAGCAGCACTGCCATGAGCAGAAGTAGCAGCACCATAGGTTGTCAAATAAGTTGGATTTAACCAAGACAAGTGAGTCCAATAGGATGCAGGTATGTCCTCTATCCTTACAGCTTCCCGTGGCTGTTGGTTTTATACCGTTTGGGGACAGCCAAGGAGGCGTCAGCAGGCAACACAGGTAAGTGTGTGCTTGTATGTGTGTGTGTGTGTGTGTGTGTGTGTGTGTTTCCTATGCAGATCCTAAACCCAGTATCAAATGCAAGTAGGAGGAGTAAGAAAGGTTCCTGCCAAAGCCAGGTTATGGATTGCATTTAAAAATGGTCCATCAGAGTGAAATGGACTCCCATCTTCCTGCTTAGCAATAATGATATGGGTTTAGGGTCTGCTGTGTGTACTGGTGGGTGACTGCCACCCAGCCAGAGTGTGTATGGGAGGCTGCCAGCCAGCCTCCCTTCCTACAAGTAATGATGGTGCATGTGAAGGGGACAGCGTTGGTTCCTCCCCTTTCACAGTTATCACTTCTCATCCTTCCTTTTGGCTGGTATCAAATGTGGTGTCTGTTTATCGCTTCTCGGCCTTTTGGCTAAGATCAAGTGTAGTATCTGTTCTTATCAGTTTTTCATGCCGGTGTACAGTAACGCCGGTATGGGGCTGGTGGGGATGGGTGCTGCATGGAGGATGCAGGTGTACCAGGGCTTTCCGGGGCTGGTTCTGAGGAATCAGCTCGACGGCTGCCCCGATGTGACCTGTTCCCTCCGGGTCTCGCCATGAGGCTGAGAGGGTCTAGAGCCGAGGTACTTTTGTGCCTCGGGGAGTGGTGACCCCGAGGTGCTGAAACTCACTGGGAGAATAGACTCACTGAGTTGAAGCACGGGCACCATAATCTCTTCACCTTGTGGCACTCACCTCTTGATTCCCGGCCTTCTGGCTAGGATCAGAGAAATTTTTATAGATCCGGCCGGATGTCCGGGCAGTATATCTGCACACATTCATTTATTTCTTTTTTGTCTCACTGTGTCACTTTTTGCGTGTTGTGTGTTCACAGGATTGGTCAGGATGCGGTTGCCCTTCTGGGTGTCCCTCCTGGCGGTCTAGGGGAGGTGTGTGTGGCCATTAGGTTCCGCACCTCCCTGCAAACACCCCGGGTACTCCTGCTTTGGCAGGGTACCTACCGTAATCGGCTCTGCGGGCAGATACCTTGGCTAACGCCAAGGGGGATGCCGGGAGCATTTGTGGTCCCCTAGTAGCTTTGGCGAAAAGGGACATCGAACCTGGAACCTCGCAGGTACCTTTTGGTCCGGAGGCGACGGGTAAGGTTTGTTGGGGGGCCTCTCTCCTATCGGAGAAGGGCTTGCGATAGACCGCATCCTTTGTGCACGTTTTTTTAGTGTAACACGTTTGCACTTTTTCTTGCACTTTGGGTGAATCGAAAGCACGTTCCTCGGCTTTAGATAAAAAAAAAAAAAATGTGGTGTCTGTTTATATCAGTTTAATATCTGATATGTCCCCTATCTGATAGCATATATTAAATGCACCACCAGGTTTCAGTGTTGGAAAGAAAGATTATCTGTTTATTTGCTGCAGCTGTTTGCTGGCTAGTCCAGTGGGCCCCTACTGCAGGCAATAGACAATAGGTGGTGCCTAGGTGGATAGGACATCAGCTATGAGGCATTTGTTTGTACAAACTGCTGCTCACAACTAATGTTGTAATATAGTGTCTCCATCTGCTGGTGGTATTGAATAAGCAATAGTGCAATGATAGGGTCTGAAAAAGAAGAAAAATAAGAAGCAGCAGCATAGGAAAGAAGGAAAACATGGAGAGAAGAAAAAAAGAAGGTAAAAATGAGGTGAAAACATGTTTAAAAAAGTATTTCCATCTCTCTCTCTCTCTATATGTATATACATATATATATATATATATATATATATATATATATATATATATTTAAAAGAAAAAAAATTATATATATATATATATATATATATATATACATATAGAGAGAGAGAGAGATAAATATATATAGAGATAGATGGGTGGATAGATAGATAGATAGATAGACATACATACACACATACACACATATGTGTGTATTGTTGGAGTTGCAAACATGGGTGCACTTGACAAACTCAGTGCGGCTATTCCCCATTGAAAGATTGTTGCACCCAGGACCCTTAGCACTGGGATATGCTACTCAATACCACTGGCATGGCCAGGTGTAAACAACATCTGACCTTTGTTGTGTATGTAACCATGGAGATTGTGATGTCGCCTAGGCCCACCAAAGAACAGCCTTGTCAGAAGCAGCACTGCCATGAGCAGAAGTAGCAGCACCATAGGTTGTCAAATAAGTTGGATTTAACCAAGACAAGTGAGTCCAATAGGATGCAGGTATGTCCTCTATCCTTACAGCTTCCCGTGGCTGTTGGTTTTATACCGTTTGGGGACAGCCAAGGAGGCGTCAGCAGGCAACACAGGTAAGTGTGTGCTTGTATGTGTATGTGTATGTGT
>NC_079199.1:74773880-74801380 GCF_029499605.1 Hyla sarda | reverse complement strand
ATATCAGTTTAATATCTGATATGTCCCCTATCTGATAGAATATATTAAATGCACCACCAGGTTTCAGTGTTGGAAAGAAAGATTATCTGTTTATTTGCTGCAGCTGCTTGCTGGCTAGTCCAGTGGGCCCCTACTGCAGGCAATAGACAATAGGTGGTGCCTATGTGCCTAGGTGGATAGGACATCAGCTATGAGGCATTTGTTTGTACAAACTGCTGCTCACAACTAATGTTGTAATATAGTGTCTCCATCTGCTGGTGGTATTGAATAAGCAATAGTGCAATGATAGGGTCTGAAAAAGAAGAAAAATAAGAAGCAGCAGCATAGGAAAGAAGGAAAACATGGAGAGAAGAAAAAAAGAAGGTAAAAATGAGGTGAAAACATGTTTAAAAAAGTATTTCCATCTCTCTCTCTCTCTATATGTATATACACATATATATATATATATATATATATATATATATATTTAAAAGAAAAAAAATTTATATATATATACATATATAGAGAGAGAGAGAGATAAATATATATAGAGATAGATGGGTGGATAGATAGATAGATAGATAGACAGACATACATACACACATACACACATACACACATACACACATACACACATACACACATACACACATACACACATACACACATACACACATACACACATACATACATACATACATACATACATACATATGTGTGTATTGTTGGAGTTGCAAACATGGGTGCACTTGACAAACTCAGTGCGGCTATTCCCCATTGAAAGATTGTTGCACCCAGGACCCTTAGCACTGGGATATGCTACTCAATACCACTGGCATGGCCAGGTGTAAACAACATCTGACCTTTGTTGTGTATGTAACCATGGAGATTGTGATGTCGCCTAGGCCCACCAAAGAACAGCCTTGTCAGAAGCAGCACTGCCATGAGCAGAAGTAGCAGCACCATAGGTTGTCAAATAAGTTGGATTTAACCAAGACAAGTGAGTCCAATAGGATGCAGGTATGTCCTCTATCCTTACAGCTTCCCGTGGCTGTTGGTTTTATACCGTTTGGGGACAGCCAAGGAGGCGTCAGCAGGCAACACAGGTAAGTGTGTGCTTGTATGTGTGTGTGTGTGTGTGTGTGTGTGTGTGTGTGTGTGTGTGTGTGTGTGTGTTTCCTATGCAGATCCTAAACCCAGTATCAAATGCAAGTAGGAGGAGTAAGAAGGGTTCCTGCCAAAGCCAGGTTATGGATTGCATTTAAAAATGGTCCATCAGAGTGAAATGGACTCCCATCTTCCTGCTTAGCAATAATGATATGGGTTTAGGGTCTGCTGTGTGTACTGGTGGGTGACTGCCACCCAGCCAGAGTGTGTATGGGAGGCTGCCAGCCAGCCTCCCTTCCTACAAGTAATGATGGTGCATGTGAAGGGGACAGCGTTGGTTCCTCCCCTTTCACAGTTATCACTTCTCATCCTTCCTTTTGGCTGGTATCAAATGTGGTGTCTGTTTATATCAGTTTAATATCTGATATGTCCCCTATCTGATAGCATATATTAAATGCACCACCAGGTTTCAGTGTTGGAAAGAAAGATTATCTGTTTATTTGCTGCAGCTGCTTGCTGTCTAGTCCAGTGTGTCCCTACTGCAGGCAATAGACAATAGGTAGTGCCTATGTGCCTAGGTGGATAGGACATCAGCTATGGGGCATTTGTTTGTACAAACTGCTGCTCACAACTAATGTTGTAATATAGTGTCTCCATCTGCTGGTGGTATTGAATAAGCAATAGTGCAATGATAGGGTCTGAAAAAGAAGAAAAATAAGAAGCAGCAGCATAGGAAAGAAGGAAAACATGGAGAGAAGAAAAAAAGAAGGTAAAAATGAGGTGAAAACATGTTTAAAAAAGTATTTCCATCTCTCTCTCTCTATATATGTATATACATATATATATATATATATATATATATATATATATTTAAAAGAAAAAAAAAAATATATATATATATACATATAGAGAGAGAGAGAGAGAGATAAATATATATAGAGATAGATGGGTGGATAGATAGATAGATAGATAGATAGACATACATACACACATACACACATACACACATACATACATACATACATATGTGTGTATTGTTGGAGTTGCAAACATGGGTGCACTTGACAAACTCAGTGCGGCTATTCCCCATTGAAAGATTGTTGCACCCAGGACCCTTAGCACTGGGATATGCTACTCAATACCACTGGCATGGCCAGGTGTAAACAACATCTGACCTTTGTTGTGTATGTAACCATGGAGATTGTGATGTCGCCTAGGCCCACCAAAGAACAGCCTTGTCAGAAGCAGCACTGCCATGAGCAGAAGTAGCAGCACCATAGGTTGTCAAATAAGTTGGATTTAACCAAGACAAGTGAGTCCAATAGGATGCAGGTATGTCCTCTATCCTTACAGCTTCCCGTGGCTGTTGGTTTTATACCGTTTGGGGACAGCCAAGGAGGCGTCAGCAGGCAACACAGGTAAGTGTGTGCTTGTGTGTGTGTGTGTGTGTTTCCTATGCAGATCCTAAACCCAGTATCAAATGCAAGTAGGAGGAGTAAGAAGGGTTCCTGCCAAAGCCAGGTTATGGATTGCATTTAAAAATGGTCCATCAGAGTGAAATGGACTCCCATCTTCCTGCTTAGCAATAATGATATGGGTTTAGGGTCTGCTGTGTGTACTGGTGGGTGACTGCCACCCAGCCAGAGTGTGTATGGGAGGCTGCCAGCCAGCCTCCCTTCCTACAAGTAGTGATGGTGCATGTGAAGGGGACAGCGTTGGTTCCTCCCCTTTCACAGTTATCACTTATCATCCTTCCTTTTGGCTGGTATCAAATGTGGTGTCTGTTTATATCAGTTTAATATCTGATATGTCCCCTATCTGATAGCAGATATTAAATGCACCACCAGGTTTCAGTGTTGGAAAGAAAGATTATCTGTTTATTTGCTGCAGCTGCTTGCTGGCTAGTCCAGTGGTCCCCTACTGCAGGCAATAGACAATAGGTGGTGCCTATGTGCCTAGGTGGATAGGACATCAGCTATGAGGCATTTGTTTGTACAAACTGCTGCTCACAACTAATGTTGTAATATAGTGTCTCCATCTGCTGGTGGTATTGAATAAGCAATAGTGCAATGATAGGGTCTGAAAAAGAAGAAAAATAAGAAGCAGCAGCATAGGAAAGAAGGAAAACATGGAGAGAAGAAAAAAAGAAGGTAAAAATGAGGTGAAAACATGTTTAAAAAAGTATTTCCATCTCTCTCTCTCTCTCTATATATATATATATATATATTTAAAAGAAAAAAAAATTATATATATACATATAGAGAGAGAGAGATAAATATATATATAGAGATAGATGGGTGGATAGATAGATAGATAGATAGATAGACATAGATAGACATACATACACACATACACACATACACACATACACACATACACACATACATACATACATACATATGTGTGTATTGTTGGAGTTGCAAACATGGGTGCACTTGACAAACTCAGTGCGGCTATTCCCCATTGAAAGATTGTTGCAGCCAGGACCCTTAGCACTGGGATATGCTACTCAATACCACTGGCATGGCCAGGTGTAAACAACATCTGACCTTTGTTGTGTATGTAACCATGGAGATTGTGATGTCGCCTAGGCCCACCAAAGAACAGCCTTGTCAGAAGCAGCACTGCCATGAGCAGAAGTAGCAGCACCATAGGTTGTCAAATAAGTTGGATTTAACCAAGACAAGTGAGTCCAATAGGATGCAGGTATGTCCTCTATCCTTACAGCTTCCCGTGGCTGTTGGTTTTATACCGTTTGGGGACAGCCAAGGAGGCGTCAGCAGGCAACACAGGTAAGTGTGTGCTTGTATGTGTGTGTGTGTGTCTGTTTCCTATGCAGATCCTAAACCCAGTATCAAATGCAAGTAGGAGGAGTAAGAAGGGTTCCTGCCAAAGCCAGGTTATGGATTGCATTTAAAAATGGTCCATCAGAGTGAAATGGACTCCCATCTTCCTGCTTAGCAATAATGATATGGGTTTAGGGTCTGCTGTGTGTACTGGTGGGTGACTGCCACCCAGCCAGAGTGTGTATGGGAGGCTGCCAGCCAGCCTCCCTTCCTACAAGTAGTGATGGTGCATGTGAAGGGGACAGCGTTGGTTCCTCCCCTTTCACAGTTATCACTTCTCATCCTTCCTTTTGGCTGGTATCAAATGTGGTGTCTGTTTATATCAGTTTAATATCTGATATGTCCCCTATCTGATAGAATATATTAAATGCACCACCAGGTTTCAGTGTTGGAAAGAAAGATTATCTGTTTATTTGCTGCAGCTGCTTGCTGGCTAGTCCAGTGGGCCCCTACTGCAGGCAATAGACAATAGGTGGTGCCTATGTGCCTAGGTGGATAGGACATCAGCTATGAGGCATTTGTTTGTACAAACTGCTGCTCACAACTAATGTTGTAATATAGTGTCTCCATCTGCTGGTGGTATTGAATAAGCAATAGTGCAATGATAGGGTCTGAAAAAGAAGAAAAATAAGAAGCAGCAGCATAGGAAAGAAGGAAAACATGGAGAGAAGAAAAAAAGAAGGTAAAAATGAGGTGAAAACATGTTTAAAAAAGTATTTCCATCTCTCTCTCTCTCTATATGTATATACACATATATATATATATATATATATATATATATATATATATATATATATATTTAAAAGAAAAAAAATTTATATATATATACATATATAGAGAGAGAGAGAGATAAATATATATAGAGATAGATGGGTGGATGGGTGGATAGATAGATAGATAGACATACATACACACATACACACATACACACATACACACATACACACATACACACATACACACATACACACATACACACATACATACATACATACATACATATGTGTGTATTGTTGGAGTTGCAAACATGGGTGCACTTGACAAACTCAGTGCGGCTATTCCCCATTGAAAGATTGTTGCAGCCAGGACCCTTAGCACTGGGATATGCTACTCAATACCACTGGCATGGCCAGGTGTAAACAACATCTGACCTTTGTTGTGTATGTAACCATGGAGATTGTGATGTCGCCTAGGCCCACCAAAGAACAGCCTTGTCAGAAGCAGCACTGCCATGAGCAGAAGTAGCAGCACCATAGGTTGTCAAATAAGTTGGATTTAACCAAGACAAGTGAGTCCAATAGGATGCAGGTATGTCCTCTATCCTTACAGCTTCCCGTGGCTGTTGGTTTTATACCGTTTGGGGACAGCCAAGGAGGCGTCAGCAGGCAACACAGGTAAGTGTGTGCTTGTATGTGTGTGTGTGTGTGTGTGTGTGTGTGTGTTTCCTATGCAGATCCTAAACCCAGTATCAAATGCAAGTAGGAGGAGTAAGAAGGGTTCCTGCCAAAGCCAGGTTATGGATTGCATTTAAAAATGGTCCATCAGAGTGAAATGGACTCCCATCTTCCTGCTTAGCAATAATGATATGGGTTTAGGGTCTGCTGTGTGTACTGGTGGGTGACTGCCACCCAGCCAGAGTGTGTATGGGAGGCTGCCAGCCAGCCTCCCTTCCTACAAGTAGTGATGGTGCATGTGAAGGGGACAGCGTTGGTTCCTCCCCTTTCACAGTTATCACTTCTCATCCTTCCTTTTGGCTGGTATCAAATGTGGTGTCTGTTTATATCAGTTTAATATCTGATATGTCCCCTATCTGATAGAATATATTAAATGCACCACCAGGTTTCAGTGTTGGAAAGAAAGATTATCTGTTTATTTGCTGCAGCTGCTTGCTGGCTAGTCCAGTGGGCCCCTACTGCAGGCAATAGACAATAGGTGGTGCCTATGTGCCTAGGTGGATAGGACATCAGCTATGAGGCATTTGTTTGTACAAACTGCTGCTCACAACTAATGTTGTAATATAGTGTCTCCATCTGCTGGTGGTATTGAATAAGCAATAGTGCAATGATAGGGTCTGAAAAAGAAGAAAAATAAGAAGCAGCAGCATAGGAAAGAAGGAAAACATGGAGAGAAGAAAAAAAGAAGGTAAAAATGAGGTGAAAACATGTTTAAAAAAGTATTTCCATCTCTCTCTCTCTCTATATGTATATACACATATATATATATATATATATATATATATATATATATTTAAAAGAAAAAAAATTTATATATATATACATATATAGAGAGAGAGAGAGATAAATATATATAGAGATAGATGGGTGGATAGATAGATAGATAGATAGACAGACATACATACACACATACACACATACACACATACACACATACACACATACACACATACACACATACACACATACACACATACATACATACATACATACATATGTGTGTATTGTTGGAGTTGCAAACATGGGTGCACTTGACAAACTCAGTGCGGCTATTCCCCATTGAAAGATTGTTGCACCCAGGACCCTTAGCACTGGGATATGCTACTCAATACCACTGGCATGGCCAGGTGTAAACAACATCTGACCTTTGTTGTGTATGTAACCATGGAGATTGTGATGTCGCCTAGGCCCACCAAAGAACAGCCTTGTCAGAAGCAGCACTGCCATGAGCAGAAGTAGCAGCACCATAGGTTGTCAAATAAGTTGGATTTAACCAAGACAAGTGAGTCCAATAGGATGCAGGTATGTCCTCTATCCTTACAGCTTCCCGTGGCTGTTGGTTTTATACCGTTTGGGGACAGCCAAGGAGGCGTCAGCAGGCAACACAGGTAAGTGTGTGCTTGTATGTGTGTGTGTGTGTGTGTGTGTGTGTGTGTGTGTGTGTGTTTCCTATGCAGATCCTAAACCCAGTATCAAATGCAAGTAGGAGGAGTAAGAAGGGTTCCTGCCAAAGCCAGGTTATGGATTGCATTTAAAAATGGTCCATCAGAGTGAAATGGACTCCCATCTTCCTGCTTAGCAATAATGATATGGGTTTAGGGTCTGCTGTGTGTACTGGTGGGTGACTGCCACCCAGCCAGAGTGTGTATGGGAGGCTGCCAGCCAGCCTCCCTTCCTACAAGTAATGATGGTGCATGTGAAGGGGACAGCGTTGGTTCCTCCCCTTTCACAGTTATCACTTCTCATCCTTCCTTTTGGCTGGTATCAAATGTGGTGTCTGTTTATATCAGTTTAATATCTGATATGTCCCCTATCTGATAGCATATATTAAATGCACCACCAGGTTTCAGTGTTGGAAAGAAAGATTATCTGTTTATTTGCTGCAGCTGCTTGCTGTCTAGTCCAGTGTGTCCCTACTGCAGGCAATAGACAATAGGTAGTGCCTATGTGCCTAGGTGGATAGGACATCAGCTATGGGGCATTTGTTTGTACAAACTGCTGCTCACAACTAATGTTGTAATATAGTGTCTCCATCTGCTGGTGGTATTGAATAAGCAATAGTGCAATGATAGGGTCTGAAAAAGAAGAAAAATAAGAAGCAGCAGCATAGGAAAGAAGGAAAACATGGAGAGAAGAAAAAAAGAAGGTAAAAATGAGGTGAAAACATGTTTAAAAAAGTATTTCCATCTCTCTCTCTCTATATATGTATATACATATATATATATATATATATATATATATATATTTAAAAGAAAAAAAAAATATATATATATATATACATATAGAGAGAGAGAGAGAGAGATAAATATATATAGAGATAGATGGGTGGATAGATAGATAGATAGATAGACATACATACACACATACACACATACACACATACATACATACATACATATGTGTGTATTGTTGGAGTTGCAAACATGGGTGCACTTGACAAACTCAGTGCGGCTATTCCCCATTGAAAGATTGTTGCACCCAGGACCCTTAGCACTGGGATATGCTACTCAATACCACTGGCATGGCCAGGTGTAAACAACATCTGACCTTTGTTGTGTATGTAACCATGGAGATTGTGATGTCGCCTAGGCCCACCAAAGAACAGCCTTGTCAGAAGCAGCACTGCCATGAGCAGAAGTAGCAGCACCATAGGTTGTCAAATAAGTTGGATTTAACCAAGACAAGTGAGTCCAATAGGATGCAGGTATGTCCTCTATCCTTACAGCTTCCCGTGGCTGTTGGTTTTATACCGTTTGGGGACAGCCAAGGAGGCGTCAGCAGGCAACACAGGTAAGTGTGTGCTTGTGTGTGTGTGTGTGTGTTTCCTATGCAGATCCTAAACCCAGTATCAAATGCAAGTAGGAGGAGTAAGAAGGGTTCCTGCCAAAGCCAGGTTATGGATTGCATTTAAAAATGGTCCATCAGAGTGAAATGGACTCCCATCTTCCTGCTTAGCAATAATGATATGGGTTTAGGGTCTGCTGTGTGTACTGGTGGGTGACTGCCACCCAGCCAGAGTGTGTATGGGAGGCTGCCAGCCAGCCTCCCTTCCTACAAGTAGTGATGGTGCATGTGAAGGGGACAGCGTTGGTTCCTCCCCTTTCACAGTTATCACTTATCATCCTTCCTTTTGGCTGGTATCAAATGTGGTGTCTGTTTATATCAGTTTAATATCTGATATGTCCCCTATCTGATAGCAGATATTAAATGCACCACCAGGTTTCAGTGTTGGAAAGAAAGATTATCTGTTTATTTGCTGCAGCTGCTTGCTGGCTAGTCCAGTGGTCCCCTACTGCAGGCAATAGACAATAGGTGGTGCCTATGTGCCTAGGTGGATAGGACATCAGCTATGAGGCATTTGTTTGTACAAACTGCTGCTCACAACTAATGTTGTAATATAGTGTCTCCATCTGCTGGTGGTATTGAATAAGCAATAGTGCAATGATAGGGTCTGAAAAAGAAGAAAAATAAGAAGCAGCAGCATAGGAAAGAAGGAAAACATGGAGAGAAGAAAAAAAGAAGGTAAAAATGAGGTGAAAACATGTTTAAAAAAGTATTTCCATCTCTCTCTCTCTCTATATGTATATACACATATATATATATATATATATATATATATATATATATATTTAAAAGAAAAAAAATTTATATATATATACATATATAGAGAGAGAGAGAGATAAATATATATAGAGATAGATGGGTGGATAGATAGATAGATAGATAGATAGACATACATACACACATACACACATACACACATACACACATACACACATACACACATACACACATACACACATACATACATACATACATACATATGTGTGTATTGTTGGAGTTGCAAACATGGGTGCACTTGACAAACTCAGTGCGGCTATTCCCCATTGAAAGATTGTTGCACCCAGGACCCTTAGCACTGGGATATGCTACTCAATACCACTGGCATGGCCAGGTGTAAACAACATCTGACCTTTGTTGTGTATGTAACCATGGAGATTGTGATGTCGCCTAGGCCCACCAAAGAACAGCCTTGTCAGAAGCAGCACTGCCATGAGCAGAAGTAGCAGCACCATAGGTTGTCAAATAAGTTGGATTTAACCAAGACAAGTGAGTCCAATAGGATGCAGGTATGTCCTCTATCCTTACAGCTTCCCGTGGCTGTTGGTTTTATACCGTTTGGGGACAGCCAAGGAGGCGTCAGCAGGCAACACAGGTAAGTGTGTGCTTGTATGTGTGTGTGTGTGTGTGTGTGTGTGTGTGTGTGTGTGTGTGTTTCCTATGCAGATCCTAAACCCAGTATCAAATGCAAGTAGGAGGAGTAAGAAGGGTTCCTGCCAAAGCCAGGTTATGGATTGCATTTAAAAATGGTCCATCAGAGTGAAATGGACTCCCATCTTCCTGCTTAGCAATAATGATATGGGTTTAGGGTCTGCTGTGTGTACTGGTGGGTGACTGCCACCCAGCCAGAGTGTGTATGGGAGGCTGCCAGCCAGCCTCCCTTCCTACAAGTAATGATGGTGCATGTGAAGGGGACAGCGTTGGTTCCTCCCCTTTCACAGTTATCACTTCTCATCCTTCCTTTTGGCTGGTATCAAATGTGGTGTCTGTTTATATCAGTTTAATATCTGATATGTCCCCTATCTGATAGCATATATTAAATGCACCACCAGGTTTCAGTGTTGGAAAGAAAGATTATCTGTTTATTTGCTGCAGCTGCTTGCTGTCTAGTCCAGTGTGTCCCTACTGCAGGCAATAGACAATAGGTAGTGCCTATGTGCCTAGGTGGATAGGACATCAGCTATGGGGCATTTGTTTGTACAAACTGCTGCTCACAACTAATGTTGTAATATAGTGTCTCCATCTGCTGGTGGTATTGAATAAGCAATAGTGCAATGATAGGGTCTGAAAAAGAAGAAAAATAAGAAGCAGCAGCATAGGAAAGAAGGAAAACATGGAGAGAAGAAAAAAAGAAGGTAAAAATGAGGTGAAAACATGTTTAAAAAAGTATTTCCATCTCTCTCTCTCTATATATGTATATACATATATATATATATATATATATATATATATATATTTAAAAGAAAAAAAAAAATATATATATATATACATATAGAGAGAGAGAGAGAGAGATAAATATATATAGAGATAGATGGGTGGATAGATAGATAGATAGATAGACATACATACACACATACACACATACACACATACATACATACATACATATGTGTGTATTGTTGGAGTTGCAAACATGGGTGCACTTGACAAACTCAGTGCGGCTATTCCCCATTGAAAGATTGTTGCACCCAGGACCCTTAGCACTGGGATATGCTACTCAATACCACTGGCATGGCCAGGTGTAAACAACATCTGACCTTTGTTGTGTATGTAACCATGGAGATTGTGATGTCGCCTAGGCCCACCAAAGAACAGCCTTGTCAGAAGCAGCACTGCCATGAGCAGAAGTAGCAGCACCATAGGTTGTCAAATAAGTTGGATTTAACCAAGACAAGTGAGTCCAATAGGATGCAGGTATGTCCTCTATCCTTACAGCTTCCCGTGGCTGTTGGTTTTATACCGTTTGGGGACAGCCAAGGAGGCGTCAGCAGGCAACACAGGTAAGTGTGTGCTTGTGTGTGTGTGTGTGTGTTTCCTATGCAGATCCTAAACCCAGTATCAAATGCAAGTAGGAGGAGTAAGAAGGGTTCCTGCCAAAGCCAGGTTATGGATTGCATTTAAAAATGGTCCATCAGAGTGAAATGGACTCCCATCTTCCTGCTTAGCAATAATGATATGGGTTTAGGGTCTGCTGTGTGTACTGGTGGGTGACTGCCACCCAGCCAGAGTGTGTATGGGAGGCTGCCAGCCAGCCTCCCTTCCTACAAGTAGTGATGGTGCATGTGAAGGGGACAGCGTTGGTTCCTCCCCTTTCACAGTTATCACTTATCATCCTTCCTTTTGGCTGGTATCAAATGTGGTGTCTGTTTATATCAGTTTAATATCTGATATGTCCCCTATCTGATAGCAGATATTAAATGCACCACCAGGTTTCAGTGTTGGAAAGAAAGATTATCTGTTTATTTGCTGCAGCTGCTTGCTGGCTAGTCCAGTGGTCCCCTACTGCAGGCAATAGACAATAGGTGGTGCCTATGTGCCTAGGTGGATAGGACATCAGCTATGAGGCATTTGTTTGTACAAACTGCTGCTCACAACTAATGTTGTAATATAGTGTCTCCATCTGCTGGTGGTATTGAATAAGCAATAGTGCAATGATAGGGTCTGAAAAAGAAGAAAAATAAGAAGCAGCAGCATAGGAAAGAAGGAAAACATGGAGAGAAGAAAAAAAGAAGGTAAAAATGAGGTGAAAACATGTTTAAAAAAGTATTTCCATCTCTCTCTCTCTCTATATATATATATATATATATATTTAAAAGAAAAAAAAATTATATATATACATATAGAGAGAGAGAGATAAATATATATATAGAGATAGATGGGTGGATAGATAGATAGATAGATAGATAGACATAGATAGACATACATACACACATACACACATACACACATACACACATACACACATACATACATACATACATATGTGTGTATTGTTGGAGTTGCAAACATGGGTGCACTTGACAAACTCAGTGCGGCTATTCCCCATTGAAAGATTGTTGCAGCCAGGACCCTTAGCACTGGGATATGCTACTCAATACCACTGGCATGGCCAGGTGTAAACAACATCTGACCTTTGTTGTGTATGTAACCATGGAGATTGTGATGTCGCCTAGGCCCACCAAAGAACAGCCTTGTCAGAAGCAGCACTGCCATGAGCAGAAGTAGCAGCACCATAGGTTGTCAAATAAGTTGGATTTAACCAAGACAAGTGAGTCCAATAGGATGCAGGTATGTCCTCTATCCTTACAGCTTCCCGTGGCTGTTGGTTTTATACCGTTTGGGGACAGCCAAGGAGGCGTCAGCAGGCAACACAGGTAAGTGTGTGCTTGTATGTGTGTGTGTGTGTCTGTTTCCTATGCAGATCCTAAACCCAGTATCAAATGCAAGTAGGAGGAGTAAGAAGGGTTCCTGCCAAAGCCAGGTTATGGATTGCATTTAAAAATGGTCCATCAGAGTGAAATGGACTCCCATCTTCCTGCTTAGCAATAATGATATGGGTTTAGGGTCTGCTGTGTGTACTGGTGGGTGACTGCCACCCAGCCAGAGTGTGTATGGGAGGCTGCCAGCCAGCCTCCCTTCCTACAAGTAGTGATGGTGCATGTGAAGGGGACAGCGTTGGTTCCTCCCCTTTCACAGTTATCACTTCTCATCCTTCCTTTTGGCTGGTATCAAATGTGGTGTCTGTTTATATCAGTTTAATATCTGATATGTCCCCTATCTGATAGAATATATTAAATGCACCACCAGGTTTCAGTGTTGGAAAGAAAGATTATCTGTTTATTTGCTGCAGCTGCTTGCTGGCTAGTCCAGTGGGCCCCTACTGCAGGCAATAGACAATAGGTGGTGCCTATGTGCCTAGGTGGATAGGACATCAGCTATGAGGCATTTGTTTGTACAAACTGCTGCTCACAACTAATGTTGTAATATAGTGTCTCCATCTGCTGGTGGTATTGAATAAGCAATAGTGCAATGATAGGGTCTGAAAAAGAAGAAAAATAAGAAGCAGCAGCATAGGAAAGAAGGAAAACATGGAGAGAAGAAAAAAAGAAGGTAAAAATGAGGTGAAAACATGTTTAAAAAAGTATTTCCATCTCTCTCTCTCTCTATATGTATATACACATATATATATATATATATATATATATATATATATATATATATATATTTAAAAGAAAAAAAATTTATATATATATACATATATAGAGAGAGAGAGAGATAAATATATATAGAGATAGATGGGTGGATGGGTGGATAGATAGATAGATAGACATACATACACACATACACACATACACACATACACACATACACACATACACACATACACACATACACACATACACACATACACACATACACACATACATACATACATACATACATATGTGTGTATTGTTGGAGTTGCAAACATGGGTGCACTTGACAAACTCAGTGCGGCTATTCCCCATTGAAAGATTGTTGCAGCCAGGACCCTTAGCACTGGGATATGCTACTCAATACCACTGGCATGGCCAGGTGTAAACAACATCTGACCTTTGTTGTGTATGTAACCATGGAGATTGTGATGTCGCCTAGGCCCACCAAAGAACAGCCTTGTCAGAAGCAGCACTGCCATGAGCAGAAGTAGCAGCACCATAGGTTGTCAAATAAGTTGGATTTAACCAAGACAAGTGAGTCCAATAGGATGCAGGTATGTCCTCTATCCTTACAGCTTCCCGTGGCTGTTGGTTTTATACCGTTTGGGGACAGCCAAGGAGGCGTCAGCAGGCAACACAGGTAAGTGTGTGCTTGTATGTGTGTGTGTGTGTGTGTGTGTGTGTGTGTTTCCTATGCAGATCCTAAACCCAGTATCAAATGCAAGTAGGAGGAGTAAGAAGGGTTCCTGCCAAAGCCAGGTTATGGATTGCATTTAAAAATGGTCCATCAGAGTGAAATGGACTCCCATCTTCCTGCTTAGCAATAATGATATGGGTTTAGGGTCTGCTGTGTGTACTGGTGGGTGACTGCCACCCAGCCAGAGTGTGTATGGGAGGCTGCCAGCCAGCCTCCCTTCCTACAAGTAGTGATGGTGCATGTGAAGGGGACAGCGTTGGTTCCTCCCCTTTCACAGTTATCACTTCTCATCCTTCCTTTTGGCTGGTATCAAATGTGGTGTCTGTTTATATCAGTTTAATATCTGATATGTCCCCTATCTGATAGAATATATTAAATGCACCACCAGGTTTCAGTGTTGGAAAGAAAGATTATCTGTTTATTTGCTGCAGCTGCTTGCTGGCTAGTCCAGTGGGCCCCTACTGCAGGCAATAGACAATAGGTGGTGCCTATGTGCCTAGGTGGATAGGACATCAGCTATGAGGCATTTGTTTGTACAAACTGCTGCTCACAACTAATGTTGTAATATAGTGTCTCCATCTGCTGGTGGTATTGAATAAGCAATAGTGCAATGATAGGGTCTGAAAAAGAAGAAAAATAAGAAGCAGCAGCATAGGAAAGAAGGAAAACATGGAGAGAAGAAAAAAAGAAGGTAAAAATGAGGTGAAAACATGTTTAAAAAAGTATTTCCATCTCTCTCTCTCTCTATATGTATATACACATATATATATATATATATATATATATATATATTTAAAAGAAAAAAAATTTATATATATATACATATATAGAGAGAGAGAGAGATAAATATATATAGAGATAGATGGGTGGATAGATAGATAGATAGATAGACAGACATACATACACACATACACACATACACACATACACACATACACACATACACACATACACACATACACACATACACACATACACACATACACACATACATACATACATACATACATATGTGTGTATTGTTGGAGTTGCAAACATGGGTGCACTTGACAAACTCAGTGCGGCTATTCCCCATTGAAAGATTGTTGCACCCAGGACCCTTAGCACTGGGATATGCTACTCAATACCACTGGCATGGCCAGGTGTAAACAACATCTGACCTTTGTTGTGTATGTAACCATGGAGATTGTGATGTCGCCTAGGCCCACCAAAGAACAGCCTTGTCAGAAGCAGCACTGCCATGAGCAGAAGTAGCAGCACCATAGGTTGTCAAATAAGTTGGATTTAACCAAGACAAGTGAGTCCAATAGGATGCAGGTATGTCCTCTATCCTTACAGCTTCCCGTGGCTGTTGGTTTTATACCGTTTGGGGACAGCCAAGGAGGCGTCAGCAGGCAACACAGGTAAGTGTGTGCTTGTATGTGTGTGTGTGTGTGTGTGTGTGTGTGTGTGTGTGTGTGTGTGTGTGTTTCCTATGCAGATCCTAAACCCAGTATCAAATGCAAGTAGGAGGAGTAAGAAGGGTTCCTGCCAAAGCCAGGTTATGGATTGCATTTAAAAATGGTCCATCAGAGTGAAATGGACTCCCATCTTCCTGCTTAGCAATAATGATATGGGTTTAGGGTCTGCTGTGTGTACTGGTGGGTGACTGCCACCCAGCCAGAGTGTGTATGGGAGGCTGCCAGCCAGCCTCCCTTCCTACAAGTAATGATGGTGCATGTGAAGGGGACAGCGTTGGTTCCTCCCCTTTCACAGTTATCACTTCTCATCCTTCCTTTTGGCTGGTATCAAATGTGGTGTCTGTTTATATCAGTTTAATATCTGATATGTCCCCTATCTGATAGCATATATTAAATGCACCACCAGGTTTCAGTGTTGGAAAGAAAGATTATCTGTTTATTTGCTGCAGCTGCTTGCTGTCTAGTCCAGTGGGTCCCTACTGCAGGCAATAGACAATAGGTAGTGCCTATGTGCCTAGGTGGATAGGACATCAGCTATGGGGCATTTGTTTGTACAAACTGCTGCTCACAACTAATGTTGTAATATAGTGTCTCCATCTGCTGGTGGTATTGAATAAGCAATAGTGCAATGATAGGGTCTGAAAAAGAAGAAAAATAAGAAGCAGCAGCATAGGAAAGAAGGAAAACATGGAGAGAAGAAAAAAAGAAGGTAAAAATGAGGTGAAAACATGTTTAAAAAAGTATTTCCATCTCTCTCTCTCTATATATGTATATACATATATATATATATATATATATATATATATATATTTTTAAAAGAAAAAAAAAAATATATATATATATACATATAGAGAGAGAGAGAGAGAGATAAATATATATAGAGATAGATGGGTGGATAGATAGATAGATAGATAGACATACATACACACATACACACATACACACATACATACATACATACATATGTGTGTATTGTTGGAGTTGCAAACATGGGTGCACTTGACAAACTCAGTGCGGCTATTCCCCATTGAAAGATTGTTGCACCCAGGACCCTTAGCACTGGGATATGCTACTCAATACCACTGGCATGGCCAGGTGTAAACAACATCTGACCTTTGTTGTGTATGTAACCATGGAGATTGTGATGTCGCCTAGGCCCACCAAAGAACAGCCTTGTCAGAAGCAGCACTGCCATGAGCAGAAGTAGCAGCACCATAGGTTGTCAAATAAGTTGGATTTAACCAAGACAAGTGAGTCCAATAGGATGCAGGTATGTCCTCTATCCTTACAGCTTCCCGTGGCTGTTGGTTTTATACCGTTTGGGGACAGCCAAGGAGGCGTCAGCAGGCAACACAGGTAAGTGTGTGCTTGTGTGTGTGTGTGTGTTTCCTATGCAGATCCTAAACCCAGTATCAAATGCAAGTAGGAGGAGTAAGAAGGGTTCCTGCCAAAGCCAGGTTATGGATTGCATTTAAAAATGGTCCATCAGAGTGAAATGGACTCCCATCTTCCTGCTTAGCAATAATGATATGGGTTTAGGGTCTGCTGTGTGTACTGGTGGGTGACTGCCACCCAGCCAGAGTGTGTATGGGAGGCTGCCAGCCAGCCTCCCTTCCTACAAGTAGTGATGGTGCATGTGAAGGGGACAGCGTTGGTTCCTCCCCTTTCACAGTTATCACTTATCATCCTTCCTTTTGGCTGGTATCAAATGTGGTGTCTGTTTATATCAGTTTAATATCTGATATGTCCCCTATCTGATAGCAGATATTAAATGCACCACCAGGTTTCAGTGTTGGAAAGAAAGATTATCTGTTTATTTGCTGCAGCTGCTTGCTGGCTAGTCCAGTGGTCCCCTACTGCAGGCAATAGACAATAGGTGGTGCCTATGTGCCTAGGTGGATAGGACATCAGCTATGAGGCATTTGTTTGTACAAACTGCTGCTCACAACTAATGTTGTAATATAGTGTCTCCATCTGCTGGTGGTATTGAATAAGCAATAGTGCAATGATAGGGTCTGAAAAAGAAGAAAAATAAGAAGCAGCAGCATAGGAAAGAAGGAAAACATGGAGAGAAGAAAAAAAGAAGGTAAAAATGAGGTGAAAACATGTTTAAAAAAGTATTTCCATCTCTCTCTCTCTCTATATATATATATATATATATTTAAAAGAAAAAAAAATTATATATATACATATAGAGAGAGAGAGATAAATATATATATAGAGATAGATGGGTGGATAGATAGATAGATAGATAGATAGATAGATAGACATACATACACACATACACACATACACACATACATACATACATACATATGTGTGTATTGTTGGAGTTGCAAACATGGGTGCACTTGACAAACTCAGTGCGGCTATTCCCCATTGAAAGATTGTTGCACCCAGGACCCTTAGCACTGGGATATGCTACTCAATACCACTGGCATGGCCAGGTGTAAACAACATCTGACCTTTGTTGTGTATGTAACCATGGAGATTGTGATGTCGCCTAGGCCCACCAAAGAACAGCCTTGTCAGAAGCAGCACTGCCATGAGCAGAAGTAGCAGCACCATAGGTTGTCAAATAAGTTGGATTTAACCAAGACAAGTGAGTCCAATAGGATGCAGGTATGTCCTCTATCCTTACAGCTTCCCGTGGCTGTTGGTTTTATACCGTTTGGGGACAGCCAAGGAGGCGTCAGCAGGCAACACAGGTAAGTGTGTGCTTGTATGTGTGTGTGTGTGTGTGTGTGTGTGTGTGTGTGTGTTTCCTATGCAGATCCTAAACCCAGTATCAAATGCAAGTAGGAGGAGTAAGAAGGGTTCCTGCCAAAGCCAGGTTATGGATTGCATTTAAAAATGGTCCATCAGAGTGAAATGGACTCCCATCTTCCTGCTTAGCAATAATGATATGGGTTTAGGGTCTGCTGTGTGTACTGGTGGGTGACTGCCACCCAGCCAGAGTGTGTATGGGAGGCTGCCAGCCAGCCTCCCTTCCTACAAGTAATGATGGTGCATGTGAAGGGGACAGCGTTGGTTCCTCCCCTTTCACAGTTATCACTTCTCATCCTTCCTTTTGGCTGGTATCAAATGTGGTGTCTGTTTATATCAGTTTAATATCTGATATGTCCCCTATCTGATAGCATATATTAAATGCACCACCAGGTTTCAGTGTTGGAAAGAAAGATTATCTGTTTATTTGCTGCAGCTGCTTGCTGGCTAGTCCAGTGGGCCCCTACTGCAGGCAATAGACAATAGGTGGTGCCTATGTGCCTAGATGGATAGGACATCAGCTATGAGGCATTTGTTTGTACAAACTGCTGCTCACAACTAATGTTGAAATATAGTGTCTCCATCTGCTGGTGGTATTGAATAAGCAATAGTGCAATGATAGGGTCTGAAAAAGAAGAAAAATAAGAAGCAGCAGCATAGGAAAGAAGGAAAACATGGAGAGAAGAAAAAAAGAAGGTAAAAATGAGGTGAAAACATGTTTAAAAAAGTATTTCCATCTCTCTCTCTCTCTCTATGTATATACATATATATATATATATATATATATATATATATATATTTAAAAGAAAAAAAATTATATATATATATATATATATATATATATATATATATATATACATATAGAGAGAGAGAGATAAATATATATAGAGATAGATGGGTGGATAGATGGATAGATAGATAGATAGATAGACATACATACACACATACACACATACATACATACATACATATGTGTGTATTGTTGGAGTTGCAAACATGGGTGCACTTGACAAACTCAGTGCGGCTATTCCCCATTGAAAGATTGTTGCACCCAGGACCCTTAGCACTGGGATATGCTACTCAATACCACTGGCATGGCCAGGTGTAAACAACATCTGACCTTTGTTGTGTATGTAACCATGGAGATTGTGATGTCGCCTAGGCCCACCAAAGAACAGCCTTGTCAGAAGCAGCACTGCCATGAGCAGAAGTAGCAGCACCATAGGTTGTCAAATAAGTTGGATTTAACCAAGATAAGTGAGTCCAATAGGATGCAGGTATGTCCTCTATCCTTACAGCTTCCCGTGGCTGTTGGTTTTATACCGTTTGGGGACAGCCAAGGAGGCGTCAGCAGGCAACACAGGTAAGTGTGTGCTTGTATGTGTGTGTGTGTGTGTGTTTCCTATGCAGATCCTAAACCCAGTATCAAATGCAAGTAGGAGGAGTAAGAAGGGTTCCTGCCAAAGCCAGGTTATGGATTGCATTTAAAAATGGTCCATCAGAGTGAAATGGACTCCCATCTTCCTGCTTAGCAATAATGATATGGGTTTAGGGTCTGCTGTGTGTACTGGTGGGTGACTGCCACCCAGCCAGAGTGTGTATGGGAGGCTGCCAGCCAGCCTCCCTTCCTACAAGTAATGATGGTGCATGTGAAGGGGACAGCGTTGGTTCCTCCCCTTTCACAGTTATCACTTCTCATCCTTCCTTTTGGCTGGTATCAAATGTGGTGTCTGTTTATATCAGTTTAATATCTGATATGTCCCCTATCTGATAGCATATATTAAATGCACCACCAGGTTTCAGTGTTGGAAAGAAAGATTATCTGTTTATTTGCTGCAGCTGCTTGCTGGCTAGTCCAGTGGGCCCCTACTGCAGGCAATAGACAATAAGTGGTGCCTATGTGCCTAGGTGGATAGGACATCAGCTATGAGGCATTTGTTTGTACAAACTGCTGCTCACAACTAATGTTGTAATATAGTGTCTCCATCTGCTGGTGGTATTGAATAAGCAATAGTGCAATGATAGGGTCTGAAAAAGAAGAAAAATAAGAAGCAGCAGCATAGGAAAGAAGGAAAACATGGAGAGAAGAAAAAAAGAAGGTAAAAATGAGGTGAAAACATGTTAAAAAAAGTATTTCCATCTTTCTCTCTCTCTATATATATATATATATATATTTAAAAGAAAAAAAAATTATATATATACATATAGAGAGAGAGAGATAAATATATATATAGAGATAGATGGGTGGATAGATAGATAGATAGATAGATAGATAGATAGACATACATACACACATACACACATACACACATACATACATACATACATATGTGTGTATTGTTGGAGTTGCAAACATGGGTGCACTTGACAAACTCAGTGCGGCTATTCCCCATTGAAAGATTGTTGCACCCAGGACCCTTAGCACTGGGATATGCTACTCAATACCACTGGCATGGCCAGGTGTAAACAACATCTGACCTTTGTTGTGTATGTAACCATGGAGATTGTGATGTCGCCTAGGCCCACCAAAGAACAGCCTTGTCAGAAGCAGCACTGCCATGAGCAGAAGTAGCAGCACCATAGGTTGTCAAATAAGTTGGATTTAACCAAGACAAGTGAGTCCAATAGGATGCAGGTATGTCCTCTATCCTTACAGCTTCCCGTGGCTGTTGGTTTTATACCGTTTGGGGACAGCCAAGGAGGCGTCAGCAGGCAACACAGGTAAGTGTGTGCTTGTATGTGTGTGTGTGTGTGTGTGTGTTTCCTATGCAGATCCTAAACCCAGTATCAAATGCAAGTAGGAGGAGTAAGAAGGGTTCCTGCCAAAGCCAGGTTATGGATTGCATTTAAAAATGGTCCATCAGAGTGAAATGGACTCCCATCTTCCTGCTTAGCAATAATGATATGGGTTTAGGGTCTGCTGTGTGTACTGGTGGGTGACTGCCACCCAGCCAGAGTGTGTATGGGAGGCTGCCAGCCAGCCTCCCTTCCTACAAGTAGTGATGGTGCATGTGAAGGGGACAGCGTTGGTTCCTCCCCTTTCACAGTTATCACTTCTCATCCTTCCTTTTGGCTGGTATCAAATGTGGTGTCTGTTTATATCAGTTTAATATCTGATATGTCCCCTATCTGATAGCATATATTAAATGCACCACTAGGTTTCAGTGTTGGAAAGAAAGATTATCTGTTTATTTGCTGCAGCTGCTTGCTGGCTAGTCCAGTGGGCCCCTACTGCAGGCAATAGACAATAGGTTGTGCCTAGGTGGATAGGACATCAGCTATGAGGCATTTGTTTGTACAAACTGCTGCTCACAACTAATGTTGTAATATAGTGTCTCCATCTGCTGGTGGTATTGAATAAGCAATAGTGCAATGATAGGGTCTGAAAAAGAAGAAAAATAAGAAGCAGCAGCATAGGAAAGAAGGAAAACATGGAGAGAAGAAAAAAAGAAGGTAAAAATGAGGTGAAAACATGTTTAAAAAAGTATTTCCATCTCTCTCTCTCTCTATATGTATATACATATATATATATATATATATATATATATATTTAAAAGAAAAAAAATAAATAAATATATATATATATATATATATACATATAGAGAGAGAGAGAGATAACTATATATAGAGATAGATGGGTGGATAGATAGATAGATAGATAGATAGATAGATAGATAGACATACATACACACATACACACATACACACATACATACATACATATGTGTGTATTGTTGGAGTTGCAAACATGGGTGCACTTGACAAACTCAGTGCGGCTATTCCCCATTGAAAGATTGTTGCACCCAGGACCCTTAGCACTGGGATATGCTACTCAATACCACTGGCATGGCCAGGTGTAAACAACATCTGACCTTTGTTGTGTATGTAACCATGGAGATTGTGATGTCGCCTAGGCCCACCAAAGAACAGCCTTGTCAGAAGCAGCACTGCCATGAGCAGAAGTAGCAGCACCATAGGTTGTCAAATAAGTTGGATTTAACCAAGACAAGTGAGTCCAATAGGATGCAGGTATGTCCTCTATCCTTACAGCTTCCCGTGGCTGTTGGTTTTATACCGTTTGGGGACAGCCAAGGAGGCGTCAGCAGGCAACACAGGTAAGTGTGTGCTTGTGTGTGTGTGTGTGTGTGTGTGTGTTTCCTATGCAGATCCTAAACCCAGTATCAAATGCAAGTAGGAGGAGTAAGAAGGGTTCCTGCCAAAGCCAGGTTATGGATTGCATTTAAAAATGGTCCATCAGAGTGAAATGGACTCCCATCTTCCTGCTTAGCAATAATGATATGGGTTTAGGGTCTGCTGTGTGTACTGGTGGGTGACTGCCACCCAGCCAGAGTGTGTATGGGAGGCTGCCAGCCAGCCTCCCTTCCTACAAGTAGTGATGGTGCATGTGAAGGGGACAGCGTTGGTTCCTCCCCTTTCACAGTTATCACTTATCATCCTTCCTTTTGGCTGGTATCAAATGTGGTGTCTGTTTATATCAGTTTAATATCTGATATGTCCCCTATCTGATAGCAGATATTAAATGCACCACCAGGTTTCAGTGTTGGAAAGAAAGATTATCTGTTTATTTGCTGCAGCTGCTTGCTGGCTAGTCCAGTGGTCCCCTACTGCAGGCAATAGACAATAGGTGGTGCCTAGGTGGATAGGACATCAGCTATGAGGCATTTGTTTGTACAAACTGCTGCTCACAACTAATGTTGTAATATAGTGTCTCCATCTGCTGGTGGTATTGAATAAGCAATAGTGCAATGATAGGGTCTGAAAAAGAAGAAAAATAAGAAGCAGCAGCATAGGAAAGAAGGAAAACATGGAGAGAAGAAAAAAAGAAGGTAAAAATGAGGTGAAAACATGTTTAAAAAAGTATTTCCATCTCTCTCTCTCTCTATATATATATATATATATATATTTAAAAGAAAAAAAAATTATATATATACATATAGAGAGAGAGAGAGATAAATATATATATAGAGATAGATGGGTGGATAGATAGATAGATAGATAGATAGACATACATACACACATACACACATACACACATACATACATACATACATATGTGTGTATTGTTGGAGTTGCAAACATGGGTGCACTTGACAAACTCAGTGCGGCTATTCCCCATTGAAAGATTGTTGCACCCAGGACCCTTAGCACTGGGATATGCTACTCAATACCACTGGCATGGCCAGGTGTAAACAACATCTGACCTTTGTTGTGTATGTAACCATGGAGATTGTGATGTCGCCTAGGCCCACCAAAGAACAGCCTTGTCAGAAGCAGCACTGCCATGAGCAGAAGTAGCAGCACCATAGGTTGTCAAATAAGTTGGATTTAACCAAGACAAGTGAGTCCAATAGGATGCAGGTATGTCCTCTATCCTTACAGCTTCCCGTGGCTGTTGGTTTTATACCGTTTGGGGACAGCCAAGGAGGCGTCAGCAGGCAACACAGGTAAGTGTGTGCTTGTGTGTGTGTGTGTGTGTGTTTCCTATGCAGATCCTAAACCCAGTATCAAATGCAAGTAGGAGGAGTAAGAAGGGTTCCTGCCAAAGCCAGGTTATGGATTGCATTTAAAAATGGTCCATCAGAGTGAAATGGACTCCCATCTTCCTGCTTAGCAATAATGATATGGGTTTAGGGTCTGCTGTGTGTACTGGTGGGTGACTGCCACCCAGCCAGAGTGTGTATGGGAGGCTGCCAGCCAGCCTCCCTTCCTACAAGTAGTGATGGTGCATGTGAAGGGGACAGCGTTGGTTCCTCCCCTTTCACAGTTATCACTTCTCATCCTTCCTTTTGGCTGGTATCAAATGTGGTGTCTGTTTATATCAGTTTAATATCTGATATGTCCCCTATCTGATAGCAGATATTAAATGCACCACCAGGTTTCAGTGTTGGAAAGAAAGATTATCTGTTTATTTGCTGCAGCTGCTTGCTGGCTAGTCCAGTGGTCCCCTACTGCAGGCAATAGACAATAGGTGGTGCCTATGTGCCTAGGTGGATAGGACATCAGCTATGAGGCATTTGTTTGTACAAACTGCTGCTCACAACTAATGTTGTAATATAGTGTCTCCATCTGCTGGTGGTATTGAATAAGCAATAGTGCAATGATAGGGTCTGAAAAAGAAGAAAAATAAGAAGCAGCAGCATAGGAAAGAAGGAAAACATGGAGAGAAGAAAAAAAGAAGGTGAAAACATGTTTAAAAAAGTATTTCCATCTCTCTCTCTCTCTATATATATATATATATATTTAAAAGAAAAAAAATTATATATATACATATAGAGAGAGCGAGATAAATATATATATAGAGATAGATGGGTGGATAGATAGATAGATAGATAGATAGATAGATAGACATACATACACACATACACACATACACACATACATACATACATACATATGTGTGTATTGTTGGAGTTGCAAACATGGGTGCACTTGACAAACTCAGTGCGGCTATTCCCCATTGAAAGATTGTTGCACCCAGGACCCTTAGCACTGGTATATGCTACTCAATACCACTGGCATGGCCAGGTGTAAACAACATCTGACCTTTGTTGTGTATGTAACCATGGAGATTGTGATGTCGCCTAGGCCCACCAAAGAACAGCCTTGTCAGAAGCAGCACTGCCATGAGCAGAAGTAGCAGCACCATAGGTTGTCAAATAAGTTGGATTTAACCAAGACAAGTGAGTCCAATAGGATGCAGGTATGTCCTCTATCCTTACAGCTTCCCGTGGCTGTTGGTTTTATACCGTTTGGGGACAGCCAAGGAGGCGTCAGCAGGCAACACAGGTAAGTGTGTGCTTGTATGTGTGTGTGTGTGTGTGTTTCCTATGCAGATCCTAAACCCAGTATCAAATGCAAGTAGGAGGAGTAAGAAGGGTTCCTGCCAAAGCCAGGTTATGGATTGCATTTAAAAATGGTCCATCAGAGTGAAATGGACTCCCATCTTCCTGCTTAGCAATAATGATATGGGTTTAGGGTCTGCTGTGTGTACTGGTGGGTGACTGCCACCCAGCCAGAGTGTGTATGGGAGGCTGCCAGCCAGCCTCCCTTCCTACAAGTAGTGATGGTGCATGTGAAGGGGACAGCGTTGGTTCCTCCCCTTTCACAGTTATCACTTATCATCCTTCCTTTTGGCTGGTATCAAATGTGGTGTCTGTTTATATCAGTTTAATATCTGATATGTCCCCTATCTGATAGCATATATTAAATGCACCACCAGGTTTCAGTGTTGGAAAGAAAGATTATCTGTTTATTTGCTGCAGCTGCTTGCTGGCTAGTCCAGTGGTCCCCTACTGCAGGCAATAGACAATAGGTGGTGCCTAGGTGGATAGGACATCAGCTATGAGGCATTTGTTTGTACAAACTGCTGCTCACAACTAATGTTGTAATATAGTGTCTCCATCTGCTGGTGGTATTGAATAAGCAATAGTGCAATGATAGGGTCTGAAAAAGAAGAAAAATAAGAAGCAGCAGCATAGGAAAGAAGGAAAACATGGAGAGAAGAAAAAAAGAAGGTAAAAATGAGGTGAAAACATGTTTAAAAAAGTATTTCCATCTCTCTCTCTCTATATATATATATATATATATATATTTAAAAGAAAAAAAAATTATATATATATACATATAGAGAGAGAGAGAGATAAATATATATATAGAGATAGATGGGTGGATAGATGGGTGGATAGATAGATAGATAGATAGATAGATAGACATACATACACACATACACACATACACACATACATACATACATACATATGTGTGTATTGTTGGAGTTGCAAACATGGGTGCACTTGACAAACTCAGTGCGGCTATTCCCCATTGAAAGATTGTTGCACCCAGGACCCTTAGCACTGGGATATGCTACTCAATACCACTGGCATGGCCAGGTGTAAACAACATCTGACCTTTGTTGTGTATGTAACCATGGAGATTGTGATGTCGCCTAGGCCCACCAAAGAACAGCCTTGTCAGAAGCAGCACTGCCATGAGCAGAAGTAGCAGCACCATAGGTTGTCAAATAAGTTGGATTTAACCAAGACAAGTGAGTCCAATAGGATGCAGGTATGTCCTCTATCCTTACAGCTTCCCGTGGCTGTTGGTTTTATACCGTTTGGGGACAGCCAAGGAGGCGTCAGCAGGCAACACAGGTAAGTGTGTGCTTGTGTGTGTGTGTGTGTGTTTCCTATGCAGATCCTAAACCCAGTATCAAATGCAAGTAGGAGGAGTAAGAAGGGTTCCTGCCAAAGCCAGGTTATGGATTGCATTTAAAAATGGTCCATCAGAGTGAAATGGACTCCCATCTTCCTGCTTAGCAATAATGATATGGGTTTAGGGTCTGCTGTGTGTACTGGTGGGTGACTGCCACCCAGCCAGAGTGTGTATGGGAGGCTGCCAGCCAGCCTCCCTTCCTACAAGTAGTGATGGTGCATGTGAAGGGGACAGCGTTGGTTCCTCCCCTTTCACAGTTATCACTTATCATCCTTCCTTTTGGCTGGTATCAAATGTGGTGTCTGTTTACATCAGTTTAATATCTGATATGTCCCCTATCTGATAGCAGATATTAAATGCACCACCAGGTTTCAGTGTTGGAAAGAAAGATTATCTGTTTATTTGCTGCAGCTGCTTGCTGGCTAGTCCAGTGGTCCCCTACTGCAGGCAATAGACAATAGGTGGTGCCTATGTGCCTAGGTGGATAGGACATCAGCTATGAGGCATTTGTTTGTACAAACTGCTGCTCACAACTAATGTTGTAATATAGTGTCTCCATCTGCTGGTGGTATTGAATAAGCAATAGTGCAATGATAGGGTCTGAAAAAGAAGAAAAATAAGAAGCAGCAGCATAGGAAAGAAGGAAAACATGGAGAGAAGAAAAAAAGAAGGTGAAAACATGTTTAAAAAAGTATTTCCATCTCTCTCTCTCTCTCTATATATATATATATATATTTAAAAGAAAAAAAAATTATATATATACATATAGAGAGAGAGAGATAAATATATATATAGAGATAGATGGGTGGATAGATAGATAGATAGATAGATAGACATACATACACACATACACACATACACATACACACATACATACATACATACATATGTGTGTATTGTTGGAGTTGCAAACATGGGTGCACTTGACAAACTCAGTGCGGCTATTCCCCATTGAAAGATTGTTGCACCCAGGACCCTTAGCACTGGGATATGCTACTCAATACCACTGGCATGGCCAGGTGTAAACAACATCTGACCTTTGTTGTGTATGTAACCATGGAGATTGTGATGTCGCCTAGGCCCACCAAAGAACAGCCTTGTCAGAAGCAGCACTGCCATGAGCAGAAGTAGCAGCACCATAG